>NW_025113100.1:1015729-1050975 GCF_010416935.1 Polistes fuscatus
TAATTTAAATTTATTTATTGGAATATATTTCATTTTTCTTTCATACTTCAATACTTTAACTTATCAATAAAATCATTTCATAAAATTGATTACTTCATCGATCAAACAATTTCACGTTTTATGAATAACACACACACACACACACACATATATATACAAAATTTAATTTTCCTATTTTCTTGAATTCCTTCCAATGAAATGAATATTTTCATTTTTTCCAATATACAATTGCGATCATCTTCGAAGTAATAAGGGCCTTCCCTTTACCTTTATCTTTGCCAAGAGTATTTATACAATCTCAGCACATCTGTTCTGCAACTGTGGGTGACGTTGATTCAATCTTGTTTACGAGTAACATTCCTGACGATGTTGGAAAAAGGATGGCAAGAAGAAAAAAAAAGAAAACGAAGAATATGGGGGTGGGGTAAGGTGGTGGGGAGGATGAGGGATGACTAGGGGGATTCGATGTTGGTGGGTGGTGGGAGGGGGACAGGGGATGATGGCTCGTAATGGGGATTCGGTGAAGAATATATTTTTCTCTCGACTATACGTGCCACAAATATCGGCAAAAGGAATGAGATTTTACACCATACACACACACACACACACACATACGCACAATATCTCGTACGTGATACGCCTTCTTACGAGATTTTTCCGACGACAAAAATCGCCATGGAAAGTGACGATGACGATGATGTTTTACTTGGAAATTGTAATCGATGGTTAACAAATTCATTAAACAAAATGGGGAAGAATAATTGAATAATTATCGATGAAAAATATTAGTTTCAAGTATACTATACTTAAAATGTATATTATATTATATTTATTTAATTATTTATATTTATTTTATATATAATTTTTTATATTCTATTTATATATTATAATTATATTATATGTATTTAATTATTTTGAATATCATAGACGCATATATGCGTTTGGTAAAAAATTTCAGCATGGATTATTGACGCGTATATGTTTTTTCTTAATATTCATGTAAAATCATGTAATGTGTTGAATTTTGGTCATATGAAAATTATATTCTAATAAGAAAGAAAAAATTGTAATTATTAAATATAATTTATTATTATAATCTGTGATTAATAATATCTCGCAATAATAATAAATTATTATGTATCTACAAAATAAATATTTGGTATGGTTTTTTTAGTTAAAAGTATTCAGTATTCAAATGATTGATAATAATTTGTTGTTTTTTTGTTTTTTGATTTATTTTACAGATTCACCTTGATAAAGGAGCATTTAGTCGAATTCAATCAATTGGCAATGGCTAATGCCGAAGGTTCGGACAATATGCTCAACCGAGTTATGCCCAAAGATAATATTGGATTGGCTGCTCTTCTTCGAATGAAGGAAGCCGCTTGGGACAACGGTGAGTATATTCATTTTTTTCTAATCAAATATATTGCACAAAACATAAAATAAATAGAACAAAAAATAATAACAAGAATTGAATTACGATAGTGATTTAATAATTTATCACAAAATGGAAAAAAAACAAAATAAAAATTATCAAGTTATTCTTACACGTAACATTATTTTCAATGAAATTAATTCAATATAATTCAATGTAATTTTGAATTTTTTTTTTGATATTGTCAAACTTGAATTATTAATATATAATGTTTATTTAATTAATTTTTAATATAATTAATTTTTAATATATAATGTTTAGTTTATTCAATTATTTCACATATAACATTATTTTAAATAATAATGAATGAATTAATACAATGTAATATTAATGATATCGTAAAAAATGAATTTTTTTATTTAAGGACGATTTGTCGGTACAATCGGAAACAAAAGTTAATGACATTTTCATCAAATCCATATCTCTTAATATCTGTTGAAATAGATGATTTAAACCAACTATTTTTTTTTTATAATTGAAATTTTGATATAAAGTTTCTAAAAGAATGAAATTTAGTGATCATTTTAATAATATTAAAATAAAAATCTCAATTTAAGTGAAAATTGTAAAATAACTTTTGTTTGTGACAGTTTGTGACTGTACGGTACAGTACAGTTATATCAAAATTTCAATTATAAAAAAAAATAGTTGGTTTAAATCATCTATTTCAACAGATATTAAGAGATATGGATTTGATGAAAATGTCATTAACTTTTGTTTCCGATTGTACCGACAAATCATCCTTAATATATATGAATTGAACGTGAATTGGGATTGCAGAATAGAAGGAAAATAGGGTGGGGGTGGGGGTAATAAAATTTCATCGAAAATAGTAAAACGATAATAATAAAATCCTTTAAAATCGTTTAACAATTGATTGTTCTAACGTCAAATAGAATGGAAGAAGAAATATAAAGAAAGAACAAAATAATATCGATTGTTTTTGTTTCTCTTTCTAATTACTTTTATCTTCTTTCTCGTCTTTATTATCTTCAGAAAATTCTTCCCCATTCGACCGTACTCAACCTTTTACGCTCATTAACTTCCACCCCCGTACCACCCCCCACTACTTCTTATTTGGTCTTTTCTTTTACTAACTACTCGAATTTACCGATACGATATCCTAATGGGGAACAAAGATATTTAATTGCAATAGATAAAAATGAGATAAAAATGAGATAAAAATGAAAGAAATGAAGTAAGTTAAAGTCTTGAAAATATGTAATCAAAGTTTTGGGGAAATTAACAAGAGGGATGTAATTATTGATAAATAATTGAGATAGGTGTATCATTATTTTATATCTTAATTATAATTATTATTATTATTATTATTAGAAACAAGGAGATAGAGAGAGAGAGAGAAAGAGATATTAAAAGAAAATATTTTAGGGAAATTTAACGAAGAATTATTCTTAATAAATAATTGAGAGATAGGTGTATCACATTATTTTATATCTCAATTATAATTATAATTATTATTATTATTGTTGTGTGTTTTATTTTCCTTTTTTTTATATTATATATGCTGTAATTATTATATAGGAAAGAAAGTTTTGAAAGAAAAAGGAACAAATTTCTACAAACTAAAGTAAAAAAATTAAATAAAATTAAAAAAAAAATTAAAATAAAATAAAATAAGAAGAAAATATAATTTTTCCACTACTCGTAGTAGACACTTAAAAACTTTTTCCTATGAGCATTTCAATAACTTCATCCAATTAATGTTTAAAAATCTTCCCTTGCTCTTCTACTTTTTTTTTCTTTCTTTCATCTTCTTCTTCTTCTTCTTTTTCTTCTCTGTTTTTCTCGTATACTCGATCGTTTTCTCATAATTCAAGGTAATCTACCAATTTTGTCTACGCGTTGCACGCGATCTTTGAAATACCTGACAATTAAGATCATTCTGACGAGAATATACGATTAAAAATAAATATGTTATCGAAATAACACGTTTTCAAATAGCATTTAGTAAATCCATGCAATTTCTTCATTGAAATATCATTCTCCACTAAAGTACATATAATTTTAATAAACTAAATATTCCATCTCGTTATTATATCAACCTAACACACGCGTAATAATTATATCTAAGAAGTAGCTTTATATAAAATACGAATTAAGAAGAAGATAGATACTTTCGTGGACAAAATAAAAAACAAAACCATTGATTCTAAAAAATAATAAGAAATAAAATATATAATATATAATAAAATTATTATATAACAGAATTATTATATAATAGTAAAATATTATATAATAAAAAATAAAATGATTTCTTTTTATTTCTTTTTTTTTATTTAGGTTCAAAACTTTTCAACTCACCCTCATATTTTCTTTTCTTTTTTTTTACTGTATAATATTATTATTATTATATTTGTATACATTTTGTGAAATAATTAAATATGAATGTTATTATTATTATTATTATTCGTAAAGAAAAAAATATAAATAAAATGTATAAATTCGTATAATAATAATAATAATAATTCGAACACATAGGAATATTATTCAACGTGTAGAATGAATATGATGATCCATCGACGCCATTGGCTCAAAATGGTTGACAAGATCTCTCTAATATCCCTTAGGGTATATCGCAAAGTATAATAATATATTCAGAAAATAAATCGTCCTTCCGGCGCCGGTAATCACGAAAGCCGCCTTCTATTTTCCTCGGATGTTGATGTTACCCATCCAACGAGCTTTTGCATCTTTGTTGCTAACTCATCCTCGGTTGTAACAGGATTTAACCAATTACGTTGAAGCATACGTACCGTCACTTCAATACATTAGAATCTATATACTCTTACACAAAGATTTACTACCATTCTCAGATTATTTATCAAATATTTTTAAATATATATTTACTATTTTTTATATTTCATTCATATATATATATATATATATATATATTTATTTTTAAAAATATTTTTATATTTTATATTTAAAAAAAAATAAATATAAATATTTTATATTTATTTTATAATTTATTTTAAATTATTAATTATTATATATTTTAATTATTAATTATATATATATTTTTATCTAATATTAAAATGAAAGTTTTTCATTTATATCTACGATTGAAAATATATATTGTTTTTTTATTTTCTAATTTGCAAATACTTCGATTAATTTAACATTCAAATTTATTTACTTTAATTTTACATTAACTATATATATTTTTTTTTAATTTACAATACAATACGTGATAAACTTTTTCAATATTATTTTTTTATTATAATAGAAAAAAATAAATAAATTTATCTATTTTTATAATCGCGTAATATTTCAAAACTTACAATTAGACAAAATCATTCAACGATTAGAACGAATTATGATATTATTATACCTAACATAATATAACATTATTTGTCCTATTAGACATTAATAGTAAGATCCTATCAAAAAGATCTATTTAACCGGATATATCGATCAAACTTCGAATACAAGTCTGCACTATTTTAAAGTTAAGATTAATATATACAAAGGGGGAGAGGGGGGGGTTTGAAATAACTCGACTCGAGAGTATGGAATAATTTTCTTATGAGATTTCTGATAAATTACACCACTCTCTCTCTCTCTCTCTTTCTCACTCGTTTTCTCTGAAAACTTTTTTTTAAACCAATCAGTAACATGACGTAGTCTCATCATCCTATATCGGGTTCGGGTAAAACTCAGCCGACAACCAGTCCCGTATTACGCGTTTCCCAGTTGTCGAACGTTTAATTAATTGCCAGCAATTCTACTATAGTATAGCAATCTATATGAAACGTATAGATATCGATAGGAAACCCCGTCGAGGTTTCAAACCTGGTTGAGTTCCAATAGGAAAATGAAGTGGTTCACGAGTTCACTGAACAATCCTAGCCAGTAACCAAGGATTTAGAGAAGTGAAGCTTTATAACTCGTTTTCTGAACTACCAATCCTATCTGTCAATTATACGAGACCCCTTTTTGGTTCTTTTTTTTTGCTCTTTATTCCCCTACCGTCATTTCTTTCTTTTTATGAAGTTATTTTATATTTGATTTTTTTATCTCTCTTTTTTTATTTTTCTCTATAGAAACTTATAAACTTATGTGACTAATTAATTATAATTATTATTATAATTAATTTTAATCATATCATATAATTAATTAAATATATCTCACTTTGGTATTAATTTTTTCTGAAATATTAATTCGTGCATTCTTAATTTTCTTTTTTTTTTTGTATTATTGTTATATCATTTAATATTATATCTATTATAATTATTTATAAATAAATTTTGATATTAAAAATACGATGAATAATAAAAGTTTGTCGAAATATTTCGAATGATACATTTTCGTTCATATAAGAAATGAAAATATTAGAAAATATGAATTACTAAAAAGTATTTCCATTTATTATTCAATATTATCTATTCTAATTATTCATATATATAGATAAATTTAAATATTAAAGATATTAAATAAAAATAATGAAGAATAAAACTAATATCGAAATATTTGCGATAATTTAAATACACACACACAACTACACACACACACACATATATACATATTTTTATTTTTGCATACGATATGAAAAGGGAGTGATTGTTGTTATATCATTCAATATTATATCTATTATAATTATTTATAAATAAATTTTGATATCAAATATACGATGAATAATAAAAATTTGTCGAAATATTTCGAATGATACATTTTCGTTCATATAAGAAATGAAAATATCAGAAAATATGAATTACTAAAAAGTATTTGTATTTATTATTCAATATATATCTATTATAATTATTCATAGATAAATTTAATATTAAAGATATTAATAAAATAATGAAGAATAAAACTAATATCGAATATTTGCGATAATTTAAATATACACACAACACACACACACATATATATACATATTTTTATTTTTGCATACGATATGAAAGGGAGTGATTGTTGTTATATCATTCAATATTATATCTATTACAATTATCTATAAATAAATTTTGATATTAAAAATACGATGAATAATAAAAGTTTGTCGAAATATTTCGAATGATACATTTTCGTTCATATAAGAAATGAAAATATTAGAAAATATGAATTACTAAAAAGTATTTCCATTTATTATTCAATATTATATCTATTATAATTATTCATAGATAAATTTAAATATTAAAGATATTAAATAAAAATAATGAAGAATAAAACTAATATCGAAATATTTGCGATAATTTAAATATACACACAACACACACACACACATATATACATATTTTTATTTTTGCATACGATATGAAAAGGGAATGAAAGAAAACAACAAAAAATAAATCTGAAGTTTGAAATGGTTACATAAATGAGTTTAAATTCCAAATGAGTAAGAGAACCGGTAATAATTCTGATAGATAAAACACGCGTGGGTTGTGTATTATTTATATACCCGTAGAGAAGATGCGATTATTTGCGTGGCAGCAAGAACATATATATATGTGTGTGTGTATATATATATATATGTAAATATATAAATACATATATCTAAAGTTGACGTATCGGCAGTCCGTGCTATGTCTCGTGCAAGACATCGAACTGAACTAATTGTATAGACGTGATTTAAGGTAGTCCATTTTAAAGATGACTACAGGCGGTGCGAGCAACCGCGAAATTCCATTGGCTGATAAGTTATTCCAATACTTCTCCCAACAAGTAATATGTAAATTTCTAAGTATTAACTTGTGAAAAAAAATGAAAAGGAAAGAAAAATAACTAACTGTTTGGAATGTATTGCGTGAGAATTCGACGATGGAATTTATTTCAAAGTATCGAGTAGTTCTCTAAGCATATCGAATTATAAATCGGTGCAATTTCAATTAGAAAAAGAAAAAGAAAAAGGGAAAATATAAAAAAAATAGATAAAGTATTAAAAATTACATATATATATATATATATATATTGTTTATACCGTTAACTGGTTAATGATTCGTACATTTACCGATTAGTCATGCATTCGCGAGATTTCAATTGAAATTTTATTAAAAACGTAAGTGTGTATTATAAAAAATAATGGAATTTATTTAACAGTATATATCGAGTTTCAAAGTATAAATCAACGTAAACTTTTTCAATTAAACAAAATATTTGTATCTATATACCGATTTATAAATCATTAGTTATAAACCTTTGCAAGATTCTAATTCAAATTTCATTCATAAAACATAGAACTAAATAAAAAAATAATAGAATTTATTGAATAGTATCAAGTTGAAAATATAGTCAACGTAAACTTTTTCAATTAAACAAAATATCTTTATCTATACCGATTTATAAATCATACGATAGTTATAAACCTTCGTAAGATTCCAATTCAAATTTCATTCATAAACGTAAGATTTAATAGAAAAAATAATAGAATTTATTTAATAGTATCAAGTTGAAAATATTAGTCAACGTAAACTTTTCAATTAAACAAAATATCTTATCTATACAACCGATTTATAAATCATACGATTAGTTTAAACCTTCGCAAGATTCGAATTCAAATTTCATTCATAAAACGTAAGATTTAATAAAATAATAGAATTTAGTGAATAGTATCAGTTGAAAATAAGTCAACGTAAACTTTTTCAATTAAACAAAATATTTTTATCTATATATCGATTTATAAATCATACAATTAGTTATAAATCTTTACAAGATTCTAATTCAAATTTCATTCATAAACATAGAACTAAATAAAAAAAATATAGTAGAATTTATCTAATAATATCAAGTTGAAAATAAGTCAACGTAAACTTTTTCAATTAAACAAAATATCTTTATCTAAATACCGATTTATAAAATCACGATTAGTTAAAAACCTCTACAAGATTCTAATTCAAATTTCATTCATAAAACATATAACTAATAAAAAAATAATAGAATTTATTGAATAGTATCAAGTTGAAAATATAAGTCAACGTAAACTTTTTTAATTAAACGAAGTATATACATTTACCGTATATATATTAATTAAAAAATTGAAATTAAAAATTTACATATATATGTATATGTATATACCGTAAGATTTAACGATTTATAAATTATACGATTTAGTTATACACCTTGGAAAAGATTCTAATTCAAATTTCATTAAAAATATAAATGTGTATTATAAAAAATAATAGAAATTATTTAACAGTATATATCGAGTTTCAAAGTAAAGATTAACGTAAACTTTTTCAATTAAACAAAATATTTTATCTACATACCGATTTATAAATCATACGATTAGTTATAAACCTTCGCAAGATTCTAATTCAAATTTCATTCATAAAACATAGAACTAAATAAAAAAATAATAGAATTTATTGAATAGTATCAAGTTGAAAATATAAATCAACGTTAACTTTTTCAATTAAACAAAATATTTTTATCTATACACCGATTTATAAATCATACGATTAGTTAAAAACCTCTACAAGATTCTAATTCAAATTTTATTCATAAAACGTAAGATTTAATTAAAAAATAATAGAAATTTATTTAATAGTATCAAGTTGAAAATATAAGTCAACGTAAACTTTTTCAATTAAACAAAATATCTTTATCTATATACCGATTTATAAATCATACGATTAGTTATAAATCTCTGCAAGATTCTAATTCAAATTTCATTCATAAAACATAGAACTAAATAAAAAAATAATAGAATTTATTGAATAGTATCAAGTTGAAAATATGTCAACGTAAACTTTTTCAATTAAACAAAGTATATACATTTACCGTATATATATTAATTAAAAAATGTAAATTTAAAAATTTACAGTATATATCTATATGTATATATACCGTAAGATTTAACGATTTATAAATTATACGATTTAGTTATACACCTTGGAAAAGATTCTAATTCAAATTTCATTGAAAACATATACGACCGATAAAATGTATCGAACAAGAAAGAAAGAAAGAAAGAAAAAAAGTAAAAAGTAAAATAGAAAAGAAAGATCGTTAAAAAGCGTAAGGTTAACGGCATAGTACTAGACGCACGCGTATCCTTCCGTGGCTAGTTAACAGAATAAAATTATGCACGAGTTTAAAAGGTCTTTCCTTAATGGGTTTTATCGAGAGAAGGAAGGAAGGAGGAGTCAAGAAAAGGGGAGCGAGAGAATCCGTGCTGCTGCTGCTGCTGCAGCTGTTTCATAGCCACGATAACTACCGTGTGATATTGAATGGGTAGAGAAAGGTAATGTAGCTTCCGAGTACAAAAAGATAGGTTGGGATAAAACCTGGAAGCTCATGGGGAGGTATATAAAGGAAGGATTTCTAGCATATAGGTTTAAACCACGTAACAGTTCTAAAGAAAAACGGGAGAAACCTTGATGATGGCTAAAGGCCCTTCTTCTTCTTCTTCATGGTCGATAGGGCCGATATTATTGGCTATGGATACTTTGATTTGCCGTTTTAATTTACGATTTAATTTCTGAGATAATCAAAAAAAATAATAGCAAACAAAAGTATCGATTAGTATCGAAAGTTTTGTCAACTAAACGCGAATTATCATCTATCACATCGGTTAATTGTTTCATTTAAATCAATTTGTTGTGTGTTCACGTCCTATTGTAATCTGAATCTGAATACTGAAATACTGTAATCTGAAAATATGTGCTAATTTGTAAAACGTACATTGTAATTGTACAAAGTATACTGTTCACTATCCAATTGATTTTAAATCTCACATTCTATCACGAAGTATCGATAGTTCGACTATTAAAACATCATTCACATCAGATACACATCATTTCAACAAACAATTAATAATATCAATGAAACAAATATTACTACTATTAACCACTGAATTTGACTTACATTAGAATCAATCTTACATACCGAGAGATGATCGAATAAACAATTTATTTAAAATTAAAAAAGAATAAAAAAAAATAAGTAACATTTAAAACCGGTCGCGTAGAGGATATTCAACAACGTTAGTATATTTTAGTATATCTCCGATGAAGCAAGCAAGCAAGCAACCAACCAACCAGCAGCAACAGCAGCAAGGTACTCAGGAAAATTGGACCACCTGGTGGCCTCTCGGGAATGAGCGTGAATTCTATACCCTTGTGGTAGAGAGAAAGAGATAGATAGATAGATAGATAAAGAGAGTCAGAGAGAGAGAGAAGGAGAATAAGGAAAGGGATAGAAAGAGAAGAAGAGAATCGGAACCGAGGCGATCGTGTCCCGCCAGTAGACGTTTCAATAACGTAACTCCGCGCGAGGAGCATTAATTGAGGAGAGAGAGAGAGAGAGAGTCGCTCGGCAATATGGGTGCTCCCATTACGTGAATAAATCACCCCAGATTAGAATGGAGGGTGGTATACCACCTCTAGCCAGTTGCCTTCGACTCGTAGGTGTGTACCGTTCTCGTTGGTGGTAGTGTTGGTGCCGCAACAACAACCGATCGCGAGAATCCACCAGCACCACCAACCCCCCCACCCCCACCCATTCCACTCGTGTACGTCCCGTTCCACCAGGACACGCCGGTTCGAACCGGAGGTCCTCGTAAATTACCCAACGAATCAATATCGTCCTCTTCCCTGCTTCAATCTATACCCAACACCACACACCACCATCACCACCATCACCCAACGCAAAACCTCCCTCCCTCCCTCCCTCCCTCTCTACCTGGTCGGCTTGGTTCTCCAAGAAGAGAGAAAGAGATGAAGTGTGTGTGTGTGTGTGTGTGCTTTTATCGGCCGTACGATTTCCAGGGATACGCAAGTGGTAGTAGTAGTAGTGATGGTGGTAGTAATAGTAACGTGGGGGGCTTTTACGGAATATATCCTAGCTTTAGAGTATATCGTACGGATATTCCACGGAAACGGACGTTTAACGTCTACGAACTTCGGGAATATTTACTGCCTTTCCCAAAGGAAGAAAGATGAGAGAGAGTGAGAGAGTGTGTGAGAGTGTGAGAGTGGAGAAGAGAGAAGCAAAGTGGTAGGAAACTTTCGATCACCCCTTTCGATTCATTCGATCCATTGCGAAACTCTCGCTCTCTCTTTCTCTTTCTAAAGTTTTTGTTGTTTGTTTGTTTTCTCTAATCGATTTACGATCGGTTCAACGCGACGGATTTTTTCCGAAATGTTATCACACACACACAAACACACATAGAAAGAGACTCGTCGAAAATTTATTAAGCCGTTTTCTTGTTTGTTTGTTTTTTTCTTTAATCATTTGCTCGTTATACATAATTAATTATATTTTTTTCGTTTACGAAATAAGAAAATTTGACTCGTTTAATAATCTCGATGATTCATTCTTTGCGATATAGAATTTATTCGGATAATAAAATTAAAAATGCTAGGAAAAATAAGATTGTCGCTATAAAACAACCGTCCGATTGTTTGCAACAATGTTGATGAACACGTAATTGGCATACTTGTTGAATACTTGAATACTTTGTGAATACTTGAAGATATTTTTTATCAATTGCTTTTACATAAATAAGACGAAAATATAATAATTAAACCTATGCGCATACACCATGCATATACGGTGCATCAGAAAGGTGGTGGGACACTTTTAATCCCAAACGGGGGGCCCCCCAATGAATTAAAATAATATTCATTCTCGTACCTTGATTTTCATTCTTCTTCTTCTTCTTCTTCCTCTTCTCTCGTTCCCAGCATCCTACTTATACAACTAAAGAATTTAATTTTATCGAGAGGGTGAGAAGGGGGTGGGAAAAGAAAACAACAACAAAAAATCAAGATTAAATTCCAAATGAATCGTCCCTTATAGTCGAAAGCCAATATCGCATCGATAATCGGATTTCGTGACTGCACCATCACCACCATCACCACCACCACCACGTCCCCTATTGTGCGTGAACGTGGTGCATCATTTTTCTCTTTCTCTCTTTCTCTCGTGTAGTATTTTTTACACAAACAATCCGGTTTCGAGGGATAGAATGAGAAAAGGATAAAAACGTGAACATTATTTCACGTGTATATAGAACCCTAAAATGATTAAAGATTGTTTCGTGATTCTATTTCTCATGGGGTAGAATGGGATGGGAGGGGAGGACAACAGATGTTTTACCATCTCTCTTTCTCTCATTACTACTGTTATGCTTCTTTTTTCTTTTTTTTTTTACGAGGAATATGTTCCACTTCTTCTTCTTCTCTTATTTCTTTTTATTTTTCTTATTTATTTCTTCTTTTGATTCTTCTCATACCCCATTCACAACAACAACAACAACAACAATAACCACCACATATCACCAAACATATCACCATACTAGTTGAAGCTCAAGAAAGTGTTCTCCTTTCGTTGCTGTTAATCCCCCCTACACCCCCACCCCCCTCTACCCCCTCACAGAACGAAAATTGCGACCATCACGCACATAAGCTTGCTTCTTTTGCGGGGGTAAGTAAGTATAATATACTAACGTTGAAAGCTTTACCGATTAAACAACTTCTTCATCATTAATTATAGTCTTGCGAGTAGAACAAACAAACGAAGGAACGAACAAACAAATAAAGAAAGAAAGAAAGAAAGAAAGAAAGAAAGAAAACGAACGAATACATATGGTTTTTCCTTTTTCTCGTTCTACTTTTGCAACAACTTCCCACCCCTACTCCTACCCCTATCCCCACCAAGTAATTTGACCGACGAGCTTATCTCGTTTATTTTCTTCTTTTCTTATTTCCCTCAATCTTTCCCCCCCTGTCAAGATCCACCCAACCACCGACGCGTATAAATGTTTTATTTATCTTTAACGATATAAATGATAAAATATGAGATAATATTTGATTGAGTACGTACGTTCTTATTATCGAACAAGTTTTATATTATAATGGGGGTGGGGGGACAATAAAAACAATAACGAATTTGACTATAAAAATAAAAAAAGAAAATAAAAAAAAATTATTTATTGCTCGTTCGATTGGAGTGTGTGTGTGTCATTGGTTGCTTTTGTTATATATTTAATACAACTATTTTCTCGCCCAATTTTTTCTAATCCGAACTACCAAAAAAAAGGGGTAGGAGAGAGGGAGGGAGTACACATTCGTACGTTCGATTAATCCGTTCTCTGTTCTTTTTTTCTCTCTCTCTTTTTTTTTTTTGCTCTCTTTTAAACGCGAATTAATCCTCATAGTATTGTTCTAGTGTTTTCTTGTCGCTTTTGTTTTGTTTTGTTTTGTTTTGTTTCTTTCCTATTTTTTTTCTTTTGTTGTTGTTGTTGTTGTTTTTCTCTTTTTTTTTTCTTTTTATTTTTGTTTTGTTATCCGAACAAAACACTGTTATCGTATCCGTCACGCTTCGGTAAATATTACAACGCTGATTCTGCTTCACTTCTCTCTTCTCTTTCTTTCTCATGTTTCAAACAACAACCTGTGCACGCGGAACAACGTAACCGAGAAAAGCATTTATTTAAACGATGGAATTGAAATTCACGTTATCTGGATATATCGCACCGTGTCATTGCAAACGACGTACGGTTCGTATATATATATATATATATATATATATATGCAACATGCTGCATATATATATATATATGTTCGATGAGTAAACAAAATCCGAATCGTTCTACTTCGAGAGCCATAACGCCGATAATTTTCATTTGGAATGTCAATAGATACATTCCCACCGGGTTCATACCCAGGGTTTCATTCGTAGGTACGATCGTCGATAGGAAAACCCTGAACGAAAATTCGATGAAATATGCATTATATCGGAAAATAAAACAGAAGAATCGATAACGTTCAATATCCATAATTATCACATTATACATATACGTATATATACTATACTATTATATACATAAAATACTATATACTATTATATACACTATTTTAACCAAAAGTTTGGAATCCTTATATTCAGTAAAACAAAATATATTATATAAACAAAATGAACATATTCTAAGTTATTTGGCAATTTAGTTTCTCAAACATTTTTCATTCCATGATTCTCTTATAGAAATTGTCATAAATGTTACGATAGAAAATTTCATACCGATCATTAAATTACCTTAAAACTATATAAATTGCATATGAATCTAAATGTTGCAATCTTTGAAATAAATATAATTAAATCATAAATATAAGTACATACAATTATTTTCTCAAAAATCATATAAACGATTACAAACTTTTGGCTGATACAATTTAATCGTCCTGATAAAAGATAATATCGCAACACGCGTTAGAATATTTTCCTAATATTTAGACTAATATTCTCTTTGTCTCTCTCTCTCTTTCTCTCTCTTGTTAAACTCTTGCTACCCGTTAGAGGTCGATTTCTTCGTGTTATTCGACCACCGACGCCTTGTAACTCTCGCTTAATTGCTCAGGGAGATAACGCTTGCCTCCTGGCTAATTGCAAATAGACGAACTAACTGCATAATACTTGGGTTTGTTACGATCCCTCTCTCTCTCTCTCTTTCTGCCATGTAAGAGAACAAGTTATCGCACTGATTTCCGGCGATGGAGGCACTCAGGCGTTAATTTAGAATGACCATCCTAGGGATACCACCTCATACCGTTAGCATCTCTTTTATTGCGATCACTTTACTTCCTGCCACGTGCCAAGGATTACTTAGGACATAAGTGAGTTAATATTGCGTAGGTGCTGAGTCACGCACGATCTTCTCTTATTTCTCTTTATCTTTCTCTCTCATAGGATTTCTAATTCCAAAGTAAAGAGAAAGAGAAAGAAAATATCGTTTTTCATCCCCCCACCTCCTCTGTTCTCCTCTTCTTGTTCTTCTATTTACCAAAGTTTACATGAGCCAGGTGTGTTTCTTTTAATCACTTCAAAAAGCTTTTAGAAATATAATGTACAAATGATATTATACGTAGATATAACTGTATTAAGAAAATATTCATTGAATTATTATACAGACCTTGATAATATGCTTCTTTTCTTATTTGTTGTATCTTCTTCTGGAAATGGTGGTTTTCACAAAGTGGGGTAGTCTTGTCTTGAAGATCATCATGGTGTGCTGCTCCTTTTTCTTTTAAGAACCTACAATATTTAACTTTTTGTTCATTTGATTTTAAACACAGGTTTCTATCGATTTGAATAAGATTTAATTAGAGTATCTAATTGATTTAATTTATTTCTATTTATAGAAAACAAAAGAAATAAATGTATTCGGTAAACTTGACACAAGGATTGATAAATTGTAAATCGAGAAAAATGGCGCGTGAAGTTAGCGTCGGTATACCACCGTCGATATACCACCGTCGATATACCACCGTCGGTATATTTAATTTACAGTTTTCTGTAATGATTATACAAATAGCGATATCTATAGAATTTTATTTGAACTAGGAATGAATCTTAAACGACAATGATCTTACTGGTTCTCGATTCGTAACGTCAACGAAGTTATTTTTCTGTTACTGTTTGAGGAAGAAACTTACAAATAAACACACGTTTTAAAAGACTAATCAAATTATCAATATGTCTGGTTACACTGGACAAGACAATTTTTGGGCTCAGCCGGATACCCAGAATCCTTATAAACCCGAGCTACGCTATTTCGAACCACCTAACCCACAATCAGAGTTTCATACTTATACTACAGAAGAACTATCTCAATACAATGTTTATTCGCCTAAAAGTTATTTAGATCCAACGCAGGGTTCTTATGGCGGTGAAATGTTTCCGCAAGATGATTTTACTAAAGGTATTATAACGTACGATAAGAAATATTGTATACATATTAGAAAGGTTATTGAACAAATTATACTCATAGGTGACCACGGTTTTGGAGACGAAGAAGTAGAACCACCGTTGTTAGAAGAACTTGGTATTGACCCTGATCGGATTATACAAAAGACATTGGCCGTACTAAATCCGTTTCATAGGAGAGGACAAATTGACGATGCTAATTATCTTCTTCAAGATTCCGATTTGGCTGGACCGGTTACATTTTGTTTAGCTCTTGCCGCATTCCTTCTTTTAGCCGGTTCCAAAGCTCATTTCGGTTACGTCTACGGTCTAGCAACAATCTCATGTTTAATGATGTACATTCTTCTAACATTAATGAGTAGTACCAATAATATTACTTTATTATCTGTGGCATCTGTATTAGGATATTGTTTATTACCTGTTGTAGTACTTTCAGCATTTAGTATTTTTACTACTCTTCGTGGTACAGTTGGTTTAGTTTTCGCAGCTTTGGCTGTGGCTTGGGCTACTCTGTCGGCTTCTCGACTTTTGTCTACCATGTCTGGAGAAAATAATCAGCGTCCTCTTATAGCATATCCTTGCTTTCTTCTTTACGGAGTGTTCACTTTAATTATCATTTTTTAAATGATGAATCTATGAAAATTATGTTACATATTTATTATATATCCAACTTTTTTATTCTTAAACAAATCAAAACTTTTAATTAATTATTTTGTATTGTAAACCTAACATACTCCCACAATTGCAATAATTTGTCTTTTAGATATATAAATACAAATAAAGTGTATATAATTTTATTAAAACTAGAATGAGATATATATTTAAATACAACATTTGACTATAAACAATAACATTCATTATTCTTTTTTTCTTTTTTAAGAAATTATTTAAAACTGTAAATGCATGTAACAAATTAAAAAAAGAAAAAACATTTGTTATAATTTGTAAATAAATTTCTTCTATAAAATATATATATGCGCAATCTTTATTATAATTTTTAATTTCGATGTTTTCAAATAAAAAAAAAATTATATTATTATATCTTAAAGTCTAATTCTTGTTTATTAAAAAAGTTTATTATTGGTTAATTTTTTCTTTTTGTAAATTATTAGAGAACCTGTTCTATTTATAACTCAAACCTTCCATCGGGTTCCGTAGTGTAGCGGTTATCACGTCTGCTTTACACGCAGAAGGTCGCCAGTTCGATCCCGGCCGGAACCAAGCTTCTCTTTTTTTTTTTTTTTTTTTAAGTACAAATTTTTTGACAAAATATTTTTATCTTTGTAATTAATAATAATATTAATAATAAATAATTTTGTCGTATTATATTATTTTATCTCGTTATTAAATGCGATTATAATTTATATGCACAGGTCTGCCATCAGATCCAGCACAAGTACAACAGCCCATTTTAGTTTGCACAGCCCACATTCATTGGGATCCTGAATTTTGTGATGTTAAATTGATACAAACTATGATGTTAAGTAATGAATTACGTTCCATTTTGGACCAAGCTGGCCAGTCTTTCCGACCTGGTCATAAGCCTGATTCTTCCAACGTGCAGCTTTTACTTTGTGGCGATTTTAATTCCCTACCTGATTCAGGTAAATCGTTTTAATATTATATATTTAAAAGAAAAAAAAAATCTGTAGTATTAAATAATTACTAATAAATAATTCTTCTTTTTTTTTTTTTACATTGAAAACTAGGTGTCATTGAATTTCTAACATCCGGACGCGTTGCAGCTGATCATCGCGATTTTAAGGAATTAGCTTATAAATCATGCTTACAAAAGATCTCTGGTTGCGATAAACCAAATGAATTTACACATTCTTTTAAACTTGCATCTGCCTACAGTGAAGATATTATGCCTTACACTAATTACACGTAAGCTACAAATATATTCGTTTAATATCAGAAGAAGAAAAAACAAAGAAATTAATTTTTATTGATTTTATTGAGATAAATAAAAAAATTCTCCTTCTTCTTGCAGGTTTGATTTCAAAGGCATAATAGATTACATTTTCTATTCTAAACAAAGTATGGTACCTTTAGGATTGCTAGGACCGTTGAGCGCAGAATGGTTTAGAGAACATAAAGTGGTAGGTTGTCCCCATCCGCATGTACCATCCGGTAAGTTCGTTATAATTTTTTTAAATATAAAACAAAAGAAAAGAAAACAGTACTAGTAAGTAGTATATAAAAATAAATAATATTAATATTTGTTTTCACAGACCACTTTCCATTGTTAGTAGAACTAGAAATGACACCAACAGTAGGAACAAGCAACGGTTTGATCTCACGCAGGTAGCAGCCGCTGCGATCTAGACCCAAGTAATAACAAGGGAATGATATAAAATAATAAAAATAAAATCTTTATCACTCCTTCTCTTACTTCAGGCTCTAGTAATATCACTCGCAGTCGACTACTATTCTAATAGCGAATATTACGAATACTCCACATTGCCGCACATTCAACATGCTGACAGACATATTGATGAATTATTCTAATGACCAGGTGAAGGGAGTCGTGTTGTAATGCGTTTAGCCCATGTATAGTGTATTGCATTTTTAAGACCTAACTTCCCATGTTAAGAGTAACCATAAAACTCTCTCTATTACCATCATAATATGTAGATACCTATTTTCCTACAAAAAAAAAAAATGATATTCCGATCAAGCCTCTGTGATATCGTCATTAACAATTGGAACAATTTCACATATTTATTATTAACTTAACAAGCTAGTATCTACTAGAAAACAAATCCTAATCTCTTCCTAAATGTCATTACAACATTCTCCAAGCCAACTTTTGATAAGAATGCTGCCATCCAATGACAAATTGTATTTTTAAACGAAAGAAAACAAAAAAAAAAGTAATGAAAACATACACGCTATACTGGGCTGTGCGAAGTGATCGGAGTTGACTTAACAATTTCAATGCAAGTACAAATCTGTTCTTATTGGCCACGTATATTGATAATGATAATGTTATATAAGGAAATAGATGATATTTGTAGCAAATGTAATTGTAAGTATGGTAAAATGTAACGATGTTCGTCTATCATAGTAAAACATTGAGATATCAGTTGACCATTCATCATTAGGTATTTTCAATTCCAATTTATTAATAGATAAATATCTCAAATCCAATTTACTACTTGATAATTCAGTTGTAAAGTAGATAAATATCATATAGGTAATAAATAATACGAAATGTTCATATTTGTACAACTGCATTTCTTTTTTGTTTCTTTTTTTTTTCTTTTTTTTTTCGTCAAACAAACAAAAAAAATATATATATATATACATACATACGTATTACTTGACGAAACGTTTCATGTAAAAAATGTATTATCATTATAAATTGGGAAAATAAGATTGACTGTTATTAATTAAACTATTTTCTTTTTCTTTTTTTTTTTTGAAAATATATCAAAAATAAAACAATTTGTTATAAGTACAATGATTACTATAGTTACCATATGTAAAATTCATAGAGACACACAACTGAATTATGCAAGTAATCGATAAACATTTATTTGTCAAAGACGTATGTGTAGTAAATGTTGTATAAAGTAGACTATTATCTCTCTTATAGTTTTAATTAACGATCGTAGATATGACATTCTGAATTGTACATTTATTCATTCGCAATACATTTTTCATGTGACAGAAAATATGGTCCTTGAAAGAAACACAAAAAATGTATTTAAACTTTATATAGCTTATTGACTTCAGGCCTAACGTAACACATTAATAATATTTCTCTTGCAATATATTTAAAGTAAAACATTTCAATCGCAACAAATACATAGTCATTATAATATCATTTTAACTAAATAGTAAAGTAATAGTATATAAAATAAAATAAAATATATAAATAATTTGTTTTCACCTTAAAACGAGATATAAAGTTGATGAAATTTCATCCAAATGTGCTCTTTTTATTTTTTTTCATAATTAAAGGGCTTGTTTAGAATGAGAGAATAAATTAACAGGACCTTCATTTAATTTTTAAAAACTTGTCGAAAAAACAATATCAATGGTTTTGTAGCAATTGAATGTTTCATAATATAATAAATATAGGTGAATCCTATATAGTATAATAGATTATTGTAATAATATTTGTTGTGAAGAGAAAACATATGTTAGTTTTATGAATGTTTTGTCATCGAACGTGTTTTATTTAATTATTACAAAACAAAACAAAAAAGAAACACAAAGTTTTCACGAATTCATACGAATGCTAATCGACTGCAATATATTAAAGAAAAAAAAAAAAAAAGAAGAATAAAAAAAGAAACGAAGAAAAAGGATTAAAAAAGAACAACCATCTCTCTTACGCGGACGAATAGATTACGTTATAATAAAGAAATTTATATCAGCATTTAAAAAAACACTAGGTATTTATAAAAACTTTTTAAATATACTTTCTTGCTAAGTGTGTCGCGTAGTGTAGTGTATATATATATATATACATACACTAAACTATGAATCTATGAATCTATGAGTAATCTGCTAGTATTTCATTAATTAGATTATGGGATATATAAGTAACGATTACGTTTAGAACAAAACAATTATTAATTATATGCAACTGTAAAGTTAACGCAAACATCAGTTAAATTATGTTTTTATTTTTATTTTTTTATATATATATATATATGAATAATTCATATCGTTACACTTTCAGCAGTACTTACTGGAGGAGTCTAATTATTTAAATAAATATTAAAAAAGAAAAATTCAATGCTATTAGATAATGAATCATGCTCTCATGCATTTTGGCTTATGATAAGACTATAACAATGAAGTACTAACCGATTACCATATAATTAATTTTGAATACTGGGAAGCTCCGAAGAAATGAAATTGAAAATATCTTGATAGTCATTTCGGGTCACAACGCCTGCAGTTTAAATAATATGTAACACGAGTAAGTTACTTGTATCACTTGCATCAATATTATGCACTCTCTCAATGTTTTTCATTGATATTATATTTTTACTACTCATTATTATTCCTTAAATATATGAATTTATATTCGAGATCAGTATTAAAATTATGTCTGATACAATTAATGCGTGAATAATTATTAACCAGAAGATATTGTAAAGATTGTAAAAGCTTTGTCTATTAATTTATGCATAATATTGATTTAATAGTGATACCATGTCTTACTGCCCATATGTCTCTCTCTCTCTCTTTCTCTATCTTTATCTATCACTCTTTCTCTCTCTTTCATACTCTTTCAATTATAAAAATGCTACAAAAACATATACACGAAGATCTTAAGTAATTTGTCTGCCAGTTATTATTTTTAAGAATTATTTTCCAATGCTTACATTTTTATATTATACACGT
Source organism: Polistes fuscatus (assembly GCF_010416935.1). NCBI lineage: Eukaryota > Metazoa > Arthropoda > Insecta > Hymenoptera > Vespidae > Polistes > Polistes fuscatus. The sequence continues at coordinate 1,037,199 of NW_025113100.1, forward strand.
AGTTATTAAAAATTTCTTTCGAATTGTAAACAATTAAAAATAAAATGAGAAGTTTGATAAATATGCTAAAATAAAAAAACGGACACAAAATGTTTTATTGTAACTTAAAATAAGTTCATTTTTTCTTCTTCGAAATGAAGCAATCTATCTATCTATCAAACAAAAAACTTATAACATTTCTTTTACAAACATAAAATTATATTAATAAATACACACACGTATACATATCTAGATAATTTTTTACGTTTATTGGAACAGGTAGTACATCGAAAAGTATTTCATTTTCAATTTATTATTTGGTTTTTTTGGCATATTAAAAAAAAAAAAGAAAAGAAACAAGAAAGTAAGGATTTTCTCATTTGTCTTATTTATTATTATACATCTTCTGAGCATCTCCAGCATGTGTATCATTCAAATATAATAGTCTTAGAGAAGTTAATATTAAGTAGACATTTTTACTCTTGATTATATTATAATAACTATTCTTTGTGAGATTCTCTCTCTCTCTCTCTGTACAATGCGAACACTGTGTTCTGTTGCTTGGAATGTTTAGTGTATTTGTATAATTTCCAACTTTGTAACGTGTAATTAATGCCTGTTATTCTCTGTACTATGCAATTTAGGTATAATACGATATAAAACTTACTTAAGAATATAATATATATATAAATATATGTATATATGTGCATATAAGTATATATATATTATACAAAAGGGACACTATGTATGCAATACTGCATAAGTTTATATTATTCAATTAAATCAAGAAACAATTTTGTTTATTATTAAATTCGAAGGAAAAAGAACAAAAAAAAAAATAAGAAATAAAAAAAGACACACAACATTTGTATAGAAGTTATTATAATACTTTAAAATACAATTTTTTAGTACTCTTAAGTAAATTCATATTTTTACTCAAAGAAGCATCCATTTTAATGAGATTAATGTATTTCTTGATTTATGAACTGAAAATTGAAAGGATGTTAGGATATTATAAATGAATAATATATGATTCGATCTAATCATGTCATTTATTGCGCAGAGATTATTAAAATGACTTGATTTGCTTCGATGCAAGTTTTATTTATGTACAAGAATATAAAGAAAAAAAAAGAATATTGAGCGTGTAATTCTGCGAGTGAAAACGAACAAATTAGACTGTCTGAGGTAATAATAATTAAAAGAAGAACAAAAAAAAATAGAAAAAAAAATATTAAGCAAATCCTGACCTCATATGTGGTATTGCACGAGTGTCGATATTTGACTTCCATAGATAAGAATTAAGTTATACAAAATAATAATAATAATAATAATAAATAATAAAAATAATAATAATAATAATTAATAATAATAATAATAATAAATAATAAATAATAATATTAATAAGATGAGCACAGCACATTTCAGCCTGTACTTTTATAAAAGAAAATTAACGTTCAAAAATTTGTAGACATTGGAACACAATTCTTGCGTCCTCAAAGTGCTAAATCTATAAATTCAGTCAGGTTTCGTGTAAGCTTTCAAAAATTAACTTTCGATAATTAAAGAATGCGAACAAATAATTTGAGGATAAAAAAAGCCATTTTTTTGGGGAAAAATATATATAGATACATTAACTTGATTCTTGTGTAAAAGTGATATGCGACCTTGTGATCGATAGAAAGACCTAATTGATTATCGTAGAAATAATGACAATAGTTCTTCTATTGTCATTAAATCATTTCTAGAAATGAATAACTTCTCAATAATTAATATATTAATTGTAGTTTTTTAATTCACACATTTAAATGTAACGACAAAGGTAACTTTTAAATCTTTAAACTTTAGATATCTTCTTAAGTAAAATACATCATGCATTTAATCAATACCGTACGTACAATAAACACCATTTCATCGTACAATAGGAAAATGATTGCATTGTAATACATAATAAACATTGTGATTGTGACTAATGTACAGACATGATTTGTACTTCCCTTTTATATAAATGAATCTAAACATTGTAATCATAGATTATAGCAAAGCACAGATTAATAATCAAACATTAGAAATCTCTCTTTGTTAAACATTCGAAATGAAATAATACTCAAGAAAACATGGAAAGTACAAATATGTAGCTACACGGTCCTGATTGAATATTGGTAAAAAAAAGTTGTAAAGACATAACGAAGGAGAGAATGTGTCTAGTAGAATGTGTAAAATTATATCATGATCGAATGCTCTGTCAGTCCGCACTTAAATACCCTTTCGTGTTATTTAAATATACATTTTAAAAGTGGCATATACTTTACTTTTTATTAAAAATGCAATGATTGTATATGGGCTGCATTTGAATCATGATCGAATGTAATGATTTACTAAGCGATGCAAAATAAATGAAAAAAAGATTTAAAGAGATATTATCTTTGTAAGATATTTTTCCTATCTAACCATTAGGTGTACATTCGCAGATGAAATCAAACATAAGAATTAATAATATACTTTTAGTATATATACATTTTTATTCCACATAGTTACAACACTTATATTCTATTTAATTCCTAAATATATTTAAATGTAGTATCTCGTTTATACCCAGTTACTATCTCTAATTTTACAATGCATTGTAAATAACGGCTTAAAAATTCTTCCGTATAACCAGTCAAAAAGTACATTTTACCTGGATGTATAATACGATCAACGATACCGGCAATTCTAATCATATTATGTTGTCTTTTAATAATTACTTCGCATATAAATAAATTGTGCCACGTTCCTGTCATGAAACGTCTAATAAAGACATCTTCCAATGCTGTTTCAGCCGGTCTGTTGCCATCTTTTATATTTGCTAAATCGCAAAGAGATATAAAGTCGTAATTATTATATCACGGTCATGTACTTACCGGTTTACTTCATACATACACGTATTCCAAGAATTCCATGATTTTCTATGTGCAATGAAATGAGGTGGATTAGCCATTTCATATGTTAAACGTAAAGTTCTTTTTGGTGTTGGTTTATATCGACCAGATTGTACTTTATTAACAACTGCGCTTACATGTATACAACGACGCAATGAAGGTTGCTGTAGAAAAGATATCTGCAAATATTAATGGTACATTAACATAATTGATGAGATTGTTTTAATCATATGCACTTAAAGGTTTCAGAACTGAGAGTAAAAGTACTATGAATAAAAATAATCTTTGGGTGCATAGCGTTATAATCGTAGAAAGAGGTTATATTAGAAAACTTTGACTGTAATATTAAAAATGTCAATGATTACCTTAATTACATTAGCTACATTTGCTAATAAGGCCATTTTCTTTGATCGATGGATTTAACAGTTAACTTCAATACATTATAACACAATAAAACGAATAATAAACACATCAATTAAATTAAGATAAAATAAAAACGAACACCAGGAGTTATACTACGTTTGCGCATGATCTACATGCGCAGAAACGCGCGCCAATGTGACATAATTTAAATTTCAAATATAAGCAAAGAACAGAATTTCTAAAAATGAAACAAGACTTTTATCAACAATAAATCTACGATAAAAGGTATTAGAAATAATTTCACAATGAAATAGAAAATGGAAACGATGAATTAAACAATACAAGAATGAACTATAAATTCCATCATCTTATAACAAAATAAGAATAATAAATGAAAAAGTATCTATAAAAATCAAATTTCGAATAGAAGAAGAAGAAGAAGAAGAAGAAGAAGAAAAGAGAAAAAGATAAAGAAAGAGTGTAAAAGAATAGGGATATTAAAAAGAACTTTGGAAGATTATACTATGAAGAAGAAGAATAAGAGGAAGAAGAAAAAAAAGGAAAAAGAAGAAGGAAAAGGATGAAGGATAGTGTTGTGTGGATGGGGAAGGGAGAGTGCAGTAAAGGGGCGGGGCAAGAGCGTCGGTGGTTAGGAAGCAAGAGAGAAGAGCGGGGATTGGTTAGCGAAGTAGTGGGGGGTAGCTCGATTCGCTGGAAACTTGCTGATCGGAGCGGGAGCACAGTGTGCGTCCTGACGTGACAATGGCGGTATTTACGATTGCAGTGCGGTGCATTATTGTGATCAGCTGATCGAACGCGGTTCCGAGAAGATAGAGTAGTAGTGTGTGCGTGTGTGTGCGTGCGTGGGTGTTTGCGTGTGTGAAAGAGAGAGAGAGAAAGAAGGAAAGAACGAAAGAAAGAAAGAAAGAAAGAACGAAAGGTGTCGTGGTCAAAAGGCAGAAAGGAAGAAGAAGAAGAAGAAGAAAAAGGTCAAGAGAAAAGGACGGAGAAAGTGAAAAAAGAACGAGAGGAGGTGGTGCGCGGTTATATCGAGAAGGAAGGTGTTAAAAGGAGGAAGGAAAATATTATTTTAGTAAAAGACGATGTCGTCGTCATCGTCGTCGTCGTCGTTGTCGTTGTCGTTATTATTGTTGTCATCATTGTCATCTTCGTCGTCGTTGTCAACGTTGTCATCGTCGTGGTCGTATTCGTGAGAGATCGACTGTGCCTTCGTAGGCGCCGTCGTTCCTAATCCCTCTTATTGTGTGTTGCTAATATATTAGTCGTGGCCCCCTCTGTATATCCGGTGTGTGTCGTGCACGAATGCGTGGAGTTCGCACGAGAGGTAGATAAATGTCTCTCAACCATGCCCGCCGTGCGGAAGTACAGAAGGGATACCAGTGAAGTGAGCTGCTGCCTAAAATACGTCATCTTTGGATTTAACGTCATGTTTTGGGTATGTCTCCAATTTATTTATTAATTTTTATACTTTTTTTTACTTTTATTCTTTCTAATGTATATATATATGTGTATATATTATTTTTATTTCTATACAGGATAAATATTTCATAACGAGTTTCTTCGTAAAATATCGATTTATCGATTGAATTATCGAATCTCGATCCTTGCATCTTACGTACTTTCTGATTGGTCAATATTTTATACGAGATTTTATCGAAAGAAAATTGAATTTTTCTTTACGAAGTAAAGTATGTAATAATAGCAGTATAGTTTATCTATATATATATATATATAGTTATTTTGTAACGGTTAATAAAGCAAATGCGAGTAACTTGTTTCGTCCTGTTTCTTGTTGAACCTTGTCGTTTAAAATCGCGTTACCATGAAGAAAGAGAGAGGAAGAGAAAGAATTGTCAGTCTTATTCAATCCCCACCAACACATCATTGCGTTCACCAGCTTACAATGTAATATAGTAAGTAAGTACTATGCAAGAAGTTTCTATTCCTTTGTTCGCCCTTCTCTTTACTGTATCCTAACTCTTCTAACCTTCCAACGTAATCCTTCTTTCCTTCTTCCTTCCCTTTTCCCCAACCTTTGTAATATCCCCGAAAATCATTGAATTTCCATTCTCGAATTTCCCCTGTTCATCAAGCATATTTAATTTACCGCCACACAATTCGATATTCTCGAATTATATCTTCCGAAATAAAAAATATCAAATAAATCGATTATCGTAAAGTTCGATATATTTTTCGCGCGCTTTAAAATGATTCGTACTCATACAATGTCGTTGATAAACCGAAAAAATTAAAAATATTAATTCTCATTTTAATTCATTTATTATATATATTAGAATAAATATCAAAAATACGTAGAATTTATCGAAAAGCAAATAGTAAAAAGTTAACAAATTCCCTTTTTTTAGACACTTGATACAATTGGTATCGATGAAACTTGACTTGGTTTCATTTGTATAGAATGCAACTATATATATATATAGATGTGCATGTATTAATGCATTGACTGGTCGTTTTGTAAAATCGCAAAAGGTCGCCGAGTGTTTCGATGGAGAAGAAGAGATAGATAGAAACAGATAGACAGATAGATACATAGATAGATAGATGGATAGATAGGGTTAGGGAGTGAGAGTGAGAGAGAGGGAGAGATGGTGGGAGAAAGACCGGGAACGAGCCGCAATGCAGCTCGTATGCATCGTCAAGTGTTCCAATTGCTAGAAGCGGGGCATACGTATATGTGTATACGTGTGTGCGTCACGGTCTGTATATCTCGTAGAGCAATACGCGTATATACACGCCGGACGCATCCCATTGTAAATACGGGGAATTAAACGAAGTTCGCGACTCGTGAACCACCGACGACGACGACGACCCTATGTGCACCATGTATGCACATGGAACGCGAGAGAAACGTCGCGTCGTGTCGCATCGCATTGCATTGCATTGCATCGGATCCTTTCGTTTCGTTTCGTTTCGTTTCGTTTCGTTTCATCCACCTCTTCGAACGTATACCGAACCTTTCTTTTTTTTTCTTTTTTTTTTTGTTCTTTTCTCTCTCTCTTTTTTTGACCCCCTCCTACTCCTCATTCCCACCCTCATTCAACCCCTCTATTCTTCTTTTTTGTTTTACTTCTTTGATTCTCTTCTACGTTCGTACCGTTTAGCGAAAATCGATCGAACTTTAACGAGTTTCGTTTCTATTGGACCACCACTGGACTTCTATCACGTTCGTTCAAATACTTCCGAGAAAGCCACTAGACAACTTTTGTCTTGATTTTATCTTCGATCGATTAGTCATTCGAATTAATTGAGGATTTTTTTTTTCTCCCTAAGCCCCCTCTCTCTCTCCCCACCCCACCACCTCGCATCCTCCCCCCCTCCTTTTTTTCTTTCCTTTCTCCTTTCCCTTTTCTATTTTTTTCTTCTTTATAAGCTTATACGAAAATGATTATATATTTGGTATTTATCGGTTGATTTATGATTTTGAAATGAGAAAGTTTATCAAAGTCAATCAGATATTTTGTTCTCTTTATTTTTATGATTATTTTTTTTTTTTTACTTTATATAATTCCATTTCTTTTCCAGCTTGCAATTGAATTATCCAACGTTATTATCTCATTGTATATAGATTTATTGGTTAATTAAAATAAAAATACTCAACTTGTAATCTAGAAATAATTACAAATTGTATATGTGAAGTATTGGATTGGTTAGTAAATAATATTAAAATTTGCAAAATTTTTAATTAAATATAAATTGATATTACTTATTGATCAATTTAATAATATATTATTGTATGTATATATATAAAACGTTGTATTACATTGTCTGATTTATTTAGATTGAAAATATTACAAATATATTGATATTATTAATTATTCAATTCAAAATAGTAATTAATTTTACACAACGTGAAACTTGAAATGAAATTTTCGAAATTACGGATTCGTAGATACGTTTATATAAATTTAACGTCAAATAATTTTGTTCTTTTTTTTCAAAATTTAATCATATAATTATTCTAATTAATCTATTTTTCGATCGTTAAATAAATTTTCCTCTCTTATTCTACGAATTATTTATTACGACGTTATTGTTTTATAGATTCTTCAACAAGATAATCGCGTGTGAAGATCTATTATTCGGTGAATAAGACTTTGAGAAGATTTATATGTAACGTGATCAAATACATACACACACAAACACGATTAAGAGCTCTGGCCTTGAAAAGATCTCGTCGTTAGTGAAACATAATTATCACTCTCGTAATAAGGATCGTTAAGCATGTATTTTCCCACCTCGGTTATTTTATAGATCCTTATCGATCACTAATATAAGTATTTTCCTTGTCAGGCGTGACGTCATACTTCAAATAAAACTTAACTGTAGTTATGCGAAATCACAAAAGAGCGTATAAAATGGATTTTGAATTTTAGATTACACATCATTATATTATTACGTATCCTACAATTTTTAAATATATTTTTTTAAAATATTTCTAATTTTCATTTTTAATTTTATCATATTTGTTCTTCTTCTTCTTATTATTTTTTATAATTTAAATTTTCGCAAGACAAGTAATTTTAATTTATCAACGAATAATAATAAAAAATGAAAAGAAAACAATAATACATAATTTTCTATTTAAGTTTGAACGAAAATAGTTTGAAAATATAATCGTAATAAATGTTTCTATTAATAACTTTAACTAATCGTTAACACGTGATCAAAATGAGTCATAGATATTGCATTAAGTTGCGTCATTAATCAAAAATATAAATTCCAAGAGAAAATATATTATAAAAATATTAAGACGAGATAAACAGGAAAGATCATGAATCACGAAGAATCAAAAATTTATCAGGATGATAGGACAAGTAATAATAATAATAATAATAATAATAATAGTAGTAGTAGCAGTAGTAATAGTAGTAGCAGTAGTAGTTGTAATAGTAGTCAGCAGTCTTCTTCTTCTTCTTCTTCTTCTTACTCGTCGTTACGCTTGTTCTTCCTCAATCCGGTAGAACCGGGTTTTGATCCTTGAAAAAGGACGACCGGATTCTCGTCCTTCGCGTCGCGTAGTCTGACGAGGCGAACGAACTCGTCCTCTCGACTTGCTGCTGCCACGTATTTTCAAGATGAAAGTGTACAATTTCTTTTCTTTCACGTTCCTTACAACGTTCCTTTCTCTCTCCTTTCTCCCCCTCCACCCCCAAAAAAGAACCTAATAAAAATATTTCACTATCTATTCTGATAGATTTTTACAAAAAAAAAAAAACAAAAGTAAACAATAACGAATTTTTCATGAATCTTGTTAACCCACCATCAAATACACTTATTTTTGACAATAAAAAATATTATTTATATATAAGTTGTTATATAAATTATATAATATATCCCTCCCCCTCCACCCCCAAAAAATAAAAATATTTCACTATCTATCCTGATAGATTTTTACAAAAAACAAAAAACAAAACAGTAACAAATTTTTCATGAATTTGCAAACCCACCATCAATACACTTATTTTTGACATAAAAAATATTTATTATAATTATATTATTTATATAAATTGTTATATAAATTATATAATATTCCTTCCCCCTCCACTCCCATAAAGAATCTAATAAAAATATTTCACTATATCCTGAAAGATTTTACAAAAACAGTAACAAATTTTTCATGAATTTTGCAAACCATCAAATACACTTATTTGACAATAAAAAATATTTATTATAATTATATTATTTATATAAGTTGTTATATAAATTATATAATATTCCCTCCCCCTCCACCCCCCAAAAAAATAAAAATATTTCACTATCTATCCTGATAGATTTTTACAAAAAACAAAAAAAAACAAATACAATAACGAATTATTCATGAATTTTGTTAACCCACCATCAAATACACCTATTTTTGACAATAAAAAATATTTATTATAATTATATTATTTATATATAAGTTGTTATATAAATTATATAATATTCCCTCCCCCTCCACCCCCCAAAAAAAATAAAATATTTCACTATCTATCCTGATAGATTTTTACAAAAACAGTAACAAATTTTTCATGAATTTTGCAAACCCATCAAATACACTTATTTGACAATAAAAAATATTTATTATAATATATTATTTATATAATTTGTTATATAAATTATATAATATTCCCTCCCCCCCCAAAAAAAATAAAATATTTCACTATCTATCCTGATAGATTTTTACAAAAAAAGAAACAAAAACAATAACAAATTTTTGAATTTGCAAACCCACCATCAAATACACTTATTCGACAATAAAAAATATTTATTATAATAATATTATTTATATAAAGCTGTTGTTATATAAAATATTAAATTATAAAATATTTATTTGATAGAAAAATAAAAAATATTGTAGACTTTGAACATGTAAAAAGATCCACTCTTACGACTATGATTTTATGTGGGTGGTTATCTCTGTGTTGTATGTGTGTATGTATGTGGGAGGATCGACCTTGTTGGTGGTATCATACCTTTTTCTAGTCAACGAACGAACAAACGGAACGAACAAACGAACGAAAGAACGAACGAACGAACGAACGAACGTTTCTTCCTTTTCTTCTCTTTTTATCGTGTAAAAACACACGCGCGTGTGCACACGCATACACAGATACGTATACGACGATACGTATGTAACTACATGCGCAGGTATTCGAACGTGAATTGCCACCCCCACTTGGTACGCGCTGACGCGCACGCATCCCACGTGCACTCGTGCGTTCACGAGTCTCTTCTCTTCTCTTCTCTTCTCTTCTCTATTTCTAATTAACTTGGGAAATCACTTACTATATTAGGTATACTAATTAATTCTCTTGGTTGTTGTTGTTATTATATATTTTTCTTTTAAACAGATTTATTATTAATTTATAAATGAATACATATACACCTTATTATTCGAGAAATAATTTTTATTATTTGAATCTTTCAAATATTTCTTCCGAATTCGTTGTTCGTTAGAAAACAAATAAAAAATAAATTGATTTTGATGCAATGAATTTGATATAATTCGTACACGTATAATATATATATTGTATGTATTATTTATACGTTGATAAATATAATATTTTGATAGAGATAAAAAAGGAAAAAAAAATGTAATTATAATCTGATATAATAAATGTTTGATAAAAATTAGTATGTAATGTGTCTATTATCAAAAGTTCCTTGAAACTTTCATCTTGCGAATCCTGAGGACGAACTCTGGTGTTTGAGGTATATCATTACTAAAGTCGTCCGCAAAACCGGTTTTCGAGCAAGTCAGCCGGCCACCGGTGCTTTTCTGCTGATGTTCAGCGATTTTCTATCTTTCTTTCTTTCTTTCCTTCCTTCTTTCTTTCTTTCTTTTTCTTATCTCTGCGTCATCTTTCTCACGAATTTGCATCCATTTCGTTTTTACAAAGAAATTTTAATATCAAATTTATATAATATATTGTATACATTATACCAAAAGTCAAAACTTTTTAATTACTTACTAATTTTACATTATAATATATACTCATTAATAATATAAATAAATAATATATATACAATAATAAAAATAAATAAAAATATAAAATATAATAATAAATAAATAAATAAAAAAATAATAAATATAAATAATATATACTCATTAAATATATTTACCCATTAAAAATATTTACCTTTTTATTCGATCACCCGATATATAATTATTTTTCTTTCTTTTTTTATTTCGATTAAATTTTCTACGTAAATTTCGTTGTCCCTAAATTTCGAACACATTTTTGCACATATGTGTTTAAGTATCGATAAATAAGTTCGGATAGAGGGTGGTGGTGGGGGAAGGAGGAGGGAAAGATTTCAATCGAGATCGAAACTTGGGAAAGTTTAGGTTGAATTTCTTGAAGGATTTTAATTCGTCGCAAAAGAGAAAGCTTACACACCTTTTAAACGATGCCGCCTTTGCCCATTAATTACTTTCTTTACTATGAAAAGGGATTAAACGCTTCGGGGCAGCTGTCGTCGTCGTAACAGGACGGGATTTTCAAGCGAAATAAGGGGACGATTCTTCTTCTTCTTCTTATTCTTCTTATTCTTATTCTTATTTTCTTCTTTTACTACTACTACTACTACTAATTTCTTTCTCTCTATTTCTGTCTTTTACTATTTTACTTTGTTTTCATCTTTGAAGACATTTCTCTGTTAGAAATGGTCGAGTAATTTGCAAAAGATAAAAGTAAAATTCTCGTCGGTCCCTTATTTTTCCCCTTGACGTTACGAATCACGGTGTATAATATTTACCCAATGAGAAAAAACAAGATCTATGAGTAGAGATACTCGTCAAATCTTAATTAGACTAAATTCCAATTTTTTTCTTTTCATCGATTCTTTCGTTCACTTTGATTTCTCTTTTCTCTTATTTAAACCGTTTATTTTGAAAGTGGCCTAACTCCATTTTTCATTTTCTTCCGGTTACCCACGGTAACGTGTACAGCTTCAAATTATCTATCAATAAAGCATTTAAGATTTTTTATATTCCGAGTGAATACGGTAATTCTGGACACATAAGTTTTCAGAGTTAGTTGAATCGCTAACCGTTTATTTTGAAAGTGGCCTAACTCCATTAGGAGTAGAGATTTGGTGTGGTAGAAATGGCATTAAAAATAAATAATTTACTGTTTGTCCCCCGAGAGTATTACAATATTATCAAAAAGTGTCGGAAAGGTAATAACTTTATTGTACATGAAATGAGACAAGAAGATTTTGTATCAACAAAATTATTAGAAGACGCAATTTTTAAAAGGGTCAGAATTCTAACGGAGAACCAATAAACTGGTTAAAATATGTTGGATGCGTTTGTCAAAAATGAATAAGATTTTCTATAAGACATCAATGAATGAGAACGAAAATTTGAAAGTCCTGAATTTAATACCACGTCGGGGTAGACCAAGAAAGTTCGAAAATATTGTATTGACACCACTGTATAAAATATAAGACAAATTACAACCGCAAAATTCAAGGACATAATTGACTTATTACGATATATACCAACGGAACATCATGATTTCTTTAAATCCCTTTCGCATACGCAAAATGTAGATGAGTAGAAAATTGTTTTGTAATTTATGTTTGTAAAAATATTTTGAATCGCATAATTTATGTTTTTAAAGTGTTATAAAGATATGTAAAAAAAATAAGTATTGTTTTTCGCAATTTGAAGCATCTTAAATTATGTTGAATGGACTTCGGTTCCTTCAAATTTTATAACGAATCTGGTTGTTAATTTTGAAAGTGGCCTAACTCCATTCTTGGTAAGAAAACGCATATTATTCACTTAATAATTGCCATTATTTTAATGGAACTGTAAATTGAACACCTTTAGATACACTTAAGCAACATAACTCATTGTTATTTTTACGTATTTTTAATTGCATTGAAACGCAAACCTTTAAATATCTCAATTTAAGGTTATATGGAGTAAGGTCACTTTCAAAATAAACGGCTCATTTATTTTCTTTAATTTTTTTCTGTATAATTCAATAATTGTATCACGTAGTCGATATTCTTTTTGTTTAAAAATGAATTAAATTGCTTCACATTTCATTAAATATTTTCATTTACCAATAATTAGCATTAATATTAATGTGTTAAAATGTTAACGAATGAGTATATAAATTTTTTCCCCCCATTAATAAAATTTCACGAGAAATAATCTTAAGATTATTATAAATGTTAATTAAAAAACTAACTTTCGATTTAATATAGACGAAATACGTTTCGTTAAGATTCAAGGTTGAAAGTAAACAAATAAAACAAAATAATCGTATTAATAATTCAATTCTTTCGCAGTAAAGCAATTGCCACGAGACGATAAAGAAAGAAAGAAAGAAAGAGAGAGAGATAGAGATAGAAGATACTATAATATTCCAAGGTCAAATGAAGAAACAGAAACGCTTTTCGTCAACTCCCCCGCCACGAGGAATAAGAAAATGCACGAATAAACTATTTTCGAAAATTTATCACGTTGCGAGCTTCCTTTAAAAAGACATTTTCCGAAGTTCTAGAGAAAAAAAAAGTAAAAAAAAAAAGAAAAGAAAGAAAAATAAAAAAAAAAAGAAAAAATAAAAAAAGAGGAGAAAAAAAAATAGAAAAGTAGAAGAAGTAGTAGTAGAAGTAGAAGTGGAAGGTAATCTCACGAACCGAAGCGTAATGCTTCCCTTCCGCTTCCTCCCTTCCTCCCTTCTCCTCCTCCCTTCGCTTTATCCATCCCCCTATTTTCCTTTCTTGCAGCAGATAATTCGTATTCGCATTCGAAGCACGAAATGCAGGAGGTATCTTTTAGATATACGTTCGAGCTTTGTAGAACAAGGACAAATGGTGCGGGTAATAGTAGTAGTGGTGATGGTGGTGATGGTGGTAGTTGATGGTGGTGGTGGTGGTGGTGGTAATGGTGGTGGTACACTGTCTTTCTATATCTTTCTCTTTCTTTTTCTCCCATCTTATTTTCCTTTCGTTTTACAACTTCCTAGGACCCC
>NW_025113100.1:1051071-1070856 GCF_010416935.1 Polistes fuscatus
AAGGGCTTAATATTAATATCGTGTTGGGACGAGTCGTTTTGCATTCGAGGATACTTTTGAAGTCAAGTTTTCTTCTTCGGAATCCCTTGAGAATCCTTTCCTTTTTTTTCCTATCCTCGTTTTACCTTTTATCTATCTATCTATCTATCTATTTTTCTTCATCTTCTTTAGAATATTTTTTGATAGTACTGGTGATGGCAGTGACTACTACATTTACAAAACGTTTCACTGTATTTTCGTTCTTTGATGTTTAAACGTTTCTGGCAAAACACGTGGACCCCCCCGATTCACCGCACTCGAAGTTTCCGTTTCAATGCGTTTTACATATAACCCCCCCTCATCCTCTCCACCCCTCCTCCTTCGTCCCTGACCACCTAACTCACCAAACTCTCCAGCTTCAAACCCCCCCCCAGTTCCTACCATCCCCCAACCTTTCCTATTTTTATTTTCGAATACGTTATCTCGGTGGACTTTACTTCGCTTTTCTCATTGGCGAAGCTCCTCTTTTGCCATTGGGAGGGAGAGGGGGAGGGGGGAAATATGAATTCGAACGATATTCAACATGAAGAAAATCTCTGTTGGTTCTTTTTTTTCTTTTTTTTGGGAAAAATGTACTTTTAGTTTTGTATCGAGCGTGAAAAATGTTGAACCGATCTTTGGTTGGTTTTATTTTAAAGATATTTTAATAGGGGGTGGGGGGATTCTATTCTGTTTTTTTCTTTTCTTTTTAATACATCGGTTTTGGTTTTTTTTTTCTATTTTTTCCATTCTCTTTTAATGCAAAGCAAGAAAATAGAAAAAATAGGAAGGAAGTAATATATTATTATTAAAAACCAAAGTTTTATCGAGATTCAATGGGTAATAAAAAAAAAAATTTACTTTTGATTTATCTTACTTTGATATATTTTTTTTGTTTAAACGTTTAGTTTAGTTTAGTTTATCGTTCAACGTTTTTAAACTTTTAATACAAATTGAAGCGTTTTAACGACTGGAGTCATCGTTTTTGTGTGTTTGTTTGTTTTCTTGTTTTTTTTTAAATAGAAAACAACATGGGATAAAAAGGAAAATTACGAATACAGGAACGATTGGTGTTTTATGTATTATTTACTACCACGTTGTTGTTGTTGTTGTTGTTGTTGTTGTTGGATTTTTACGATTATTATTTTCCCTTGAAGGAGAGAAAGAGAGAGAGAGAAGAGAGAGAAAATGTTCGGAGTTGCGATGAAAAAACGATTAATGGATGAAATACGGCAAAAGAGCTTTTGTAAATGAATTCTTCTCGTAAAACGGTCCTTCGCATGGGAACGCAGTTAATCTTAATCAGAGGTAGGTAAAGCAGGATAATGTCGAGAACGAAACTTTCCTGAGCCGATTAATATAAATACGCTGGCCGAACTAAGCGAGTAAATTCTAGTTAGGTTCGGAATCGAGAAACTGCCATAATGTAATCTCCCATGCAAAAGTATTATTGATTTATCATCGTTATATAACCAAAACTTATATATATTTTATATTTATTTATATTTATATATTTATATATTTTAAATAAATAATTATATTAGATTATTCAATTCTAATTGGGAAACTTGTAAATATAATAACAAATTAAATATAATTAATTTGTAATAATAACAAATTAAATATAATAATTTGTTAATATATTAACAAATTAAATTGATAATAAATTATTTTATTTTTTTTACGCGATTAATAATAATTTATTTATTTATTTATTTGATATATATATATATATAGTAAATTCGATGACACAAATTATTTTTTTACGCGATTAATAATAATTTATTTATTTATTTATTTGTTATTGTTGTATATAATTATATATATATTTAAATAAATTCGATGACAAATTATTTTTACGCCATTAATAATAATTTATTTATTTATTTATTTGTTAGTGTTTTATATAATTATATATATATAAATTTATATGTGTATATATACGTGGGTAGTAAATAAATTACATAATTAATAATTAATATAATAATAATATATAATAATATAATAATATAATAATAATAAATAAAAGTACATAATAAATAAATTACTATTAATTATATTGTTCGTCAATAAAAAGAAATGAAAATGTAATATTTAATTAGAATGAAAATGAACCAAAAAAAAAGAAAAGTAAAACAATATTCTGATAACGTTGCAGTAAATATTTTTTATCGGATAAAAACGTTAATTAGTTTTCAATGATTTCTTTTTTTTGTTTTTTTTTCGATTCTCTAATGGGAATAATTAATTATACGCGCACGTTTAGAAATGAAATTATCGCGAGTACAAAGGAAATTTCGTTTTTAGTAGAGTAATTTTCCTTTGTTCCTAACATAGGCATATCACCTTTTTCGGGCTTCGTTAACGCACAAAGAAAATAGTTGAAGTTGAAATAGCACGCGTTATAGAGTTAATTACATAGTCAATTCGACTTTTTTTCGTTTTAAAATGAAAAGTTAGATTTTGTGATTCTCGTTGATAAAGTGTTCTCTTCTCTTCTCTTCGATTGTATGCTTCGAGGCGTCATGCTTTAGGATTGCGAGTACTTGTATACACGCTTTGAAAATTATTTCTATTTATATATATCTTTTCTAGCATGAAAGAATATTTCTGTACAGTTCACAAAGGAGAAATACTTCAAACGTGAGAACTGAAAATCAAAAATGTTCTTTATATTATATTATATATTTTTGTATCAATAGTTTTTTATATTTTATATCAAATATATAATATACATATAGAATTATATTTTATTTTATTTAATTCAATATATATATGTATATATAAATACTTCAAATACTTCAAAATACTTCAAAATACTTCAAACGTGAGAACTGAAAAAAAAAATGTTCTTTATATAATATATATTTTTTTATCAATAGGATTTTATTTTATATCAAATATAATATACATATAGATTTAGATTTTATTTAATTTAATTCAATATATTATGTATATAAATACTTCAAAATACTTCAAAATACTTCAAAATACTTCAAACGTAAGAACTGAAAATCAAAAATGTTCTTTATATTATATTATTATTTTTGTATCAATAGTTTTTCATATTTTATATCAAATATAAATACATATAGATTATATTTTATTTTTATTATTAATATATGTGTGTATATATAATACTTCAAAATACTTCAAAATACTTCAAACGTGAGAACTGAAAATTAAAAATGTTTCTTTATATTATCATTATTTTTGTATCAATAGTTTTATATTTATATCAAATATATAATATACATATAGAATTATATTTTATTTAATTTAATTCAATATATATATGTATTATAAATACTACAAAATACTTCAAACGTGGGAACTGAAAATCAAAAATGTTCTTTATATTATATATATATTTTTTTATCAATAGGATTTATATTTTATATTATATATATATTTTTGTATCAATAGTTTTTTATATTTTATATCAAATATATAATATACATATAGAATTTATTTTATTTAATTTAATTCAATATATATATGTATATATAACTTCAAAATACTTCAAACGTGGGAACTGAAAATTAAAAATATTCTTTATATTATAATATATATTTTTTTATCAATAGGTTCTATATTTTATATCAAATATATAATATACATATAGAATTATATTTTATTTAATTTAATTCAATATATATATGTATATATAAATACTTCAAAATACTTCAAAATACTTCAAAATACTTCAAACGTGAGAACTGAAAATTAAAAATGTTCTTTATATTATAATATATTTTTTTTATCAATAGGATTTATATTTTATATCAAATATATAATATACATATAGAATTATATTTTATTTAATTTAATTCAATATATATATGTATATATAAATACTTCAAAATACTTCAAAATACTTCAAAATACTTCAAACGTAAGAACTGAAAATCAAAAATGTTCTTTATATTATATTATATATTTTTGTATCAATAGTTTTTCATATTTTATATCAAATATAAATACATATAGAATTATATTTTATTTTATTTAATTCAATATATGTGTATATATAAATACTTCAAAATACTTCAAAATACTTCAAACGTGAGAACTGAAAATAAAAAATGTTCTTTATATTATATTATATATTTTTGTATCAATAGTTTTTTATATTTTATATCAAATATATATTATACATATAGAATTATATTTTATTTTATTTAATTCAATATATATATGTATATATAAATACTTCAAAATACTTCAAAATACTTCAAACGTGAGAACTGAAAATTAAAAATATTCTTTATATTATAATATATTTTTTTATCAATAGGTTCTATATTTTATATCAAATATATAATATACATATAGAATTATATTTTATTTAATTTAATTCAATATATATATATGCATATATAAATACTTCAAAATACTTCAAAATACTTCAAAATACTTCAAAATACTTCAAAATACTTCAAACGTGAGAACTGAAAATCAAAAATGTTCTTTATATTATAACATATATTTTTTTATCAATAGGTTCTTATATTTTATATCAAATATATAATATACATATAGAATTATATTTTATTTTATTTAATGTAATGTATATATATGTATATATGTATATTTATATACAAAAATATATTCGTACTTATACAAGATATGAGAAAAAATTACAATTAATTTCAATGCAATAATTATTCTTCTTTTTTCTTCTTCTAATTATTTTACTTCTGAAAGAGAATAAGTTTTAAACGAAGTTTAATCATTTGTTAATTAATGTTGATTTATCACTATGCAAGTAATATCTCATCACTATGGAAGAGAACCACACCATATGGTGATTTGTTATAACAATCTTGGTTTTACAAAAGTTTAGTTTCATGTGTTTTTCATTTGCTTAAGAACTATTTTAATAAATGTTAATTAAAATTCATATACTATCATAAGAACTTAAACATACAATGTATTTTTTGTTATCTACTATCTACTGCAAGGTACAATATAAAAAAAAACATAAAAAGCAACGTAAAAAATGACCTTTCAAAATACAATTTTTTGTACGATATAATAATAACCTTCATTGAAACGAATCAAAGTACGTTTTAAATCATTCTCATGTAATTAAAAATCAAAAGGTAAAATAATTTCATTCGATTGGAACGAATCTTTTTTTCTACCATCGTTTTATACGAGTAATTTTATTTTCCTTTTTTTTTTTTTTTTTTTTTTTTTCAACGAGTACAAAAAGGAAAATAAAAAATGAGAGTATAAAAAAGAAAAGTAAATGAGTGATATTAACTGGATGAAATGACACTCTCTAGTATCGTAATAATTGTAACAAGATCGAACAGGAATACGCGTCAAAATGAGTCACCGTGTCGATTCGCTTTCTAATTATTGCACAAGTCCAGCATTATTAACGCACACGACAATGTAATAACGGTTTGTCAACATCAATGTATATTTTTTATTTTTTATTTTACCTGTACCTTTTTTTTTATACCTGTTTCATTGATACATATTCTTTTTGTTTCTATTATTTAAATAATTTTTAAATGAATAATTACATTAGATTATTTAATTGCAATCCAGTAAACTTGTAAATATAATAAATTCGATGACAAATATATAATAATAATTTATTTATTTATTTGTTATATATAATATTAATAATGTTATATATCTATGTAAGCTTTGTATGCATGCGCCGATGCATTGAGAGGTTAGCTGTTTGAATGTGGCGCCATACATTGGAGACACAAAAGCTAGCAGGAGTGACGGTTGGTGTTTAAAATCTGGCAGAAGAATTTAATTGAAAACGCATTGAGATTGGCATCAATTAACAGAGAAACGGTAGCATGAACTTATAATTGTTGATTCTCTTATTTTAGGTTCGTTGATCACGTGTAAATATTGTAATATTATTAACCTAACCTATTATGTTTAAATAAATAACTCTTATTTTAGACGAATCTAATTGTTGTTCTTACTCTCAACAAAATTAAGGATTACAAACATATTAGATATCTAATAATAATAATTTATTTATTTATTTGTTAGTGTTGTATATACAGTTTCTAATGTAATATGTAAGAAATATAATTTATGGTTTTATAGTATGAGTGATTTAAAAAGAAATAAAATTACAGAATAGATTAAAATAGGAGTCTCATTTTAACAATTGCATTGTCTATGAATTAGATGTGATAGAAGAGTGGGAAAAGAAAAAAATTAGGTGAAGAATAAAACGTACAAATAAGATTTTTATTTTAGCAGATATAATAATATTATTTATGAGCGTGTTCGTGTGCGTGTGCGGGTGTTCGAAAGTGCGAGAGAATTTCAAAATAATTTTTGACGGAAATTCGATGCCCTCGTATTATACAACGTCACATTACAGTCCCGGAATTTCCCACGATTTATATGCCATTCCGTTGAATTTTCCTCTTTGCCGAAGTGGACCGCAAATTAACTAAAATTTGCTGATCGCTTTATTACCGTTTGTTTTCAATGAATATTATTTCAGTATTAATATATATACATACCTACATGAATTAAACTAAAAGAACAAAATTTACGCTTGATCGTTTAAATATTTAATAATAATAATAATAAAAAAAAGAAGAGAGAAAAAAAAGCAGCGAATAATCGTGACGCAAATTATTTAATGTTTGATTTATTTCTATTTTTTTTTCTTTTTTTTATAAAATCGACAATCTCGAAAAAGAAAGAACAAAATCATAATTCTGTGATAAAGAAATTCAATTAAAATATATATATATATACATAGGAATATTGAAGTGTATATGTATGTATATATATACGTGAAAATTCAGGAACAACGTGTTTTTTAATATTTCAAAGTCAATAAAGCGTAACGTGTTTCCATGAGTATATACGGATATTAAATGCATTCTGAATAATAAATCTATTGGTACATTACGTTACGACGAAATATGTTAATTTATATACGTAGGTACATATATATGTGTGTGTATGTGTGTGTGTGTGTGTATATATATACGATCGTGTGTTGAGTAAATATGATAAAATTATATTGCCGTCGAAGCTCTTGCATAGAGGCAAATTTTGCATACAAAACCGTTCGTTAAACATTTCTCTCTCCCTCTCTCTCTCTCTCTCTCTCTTTCTCTCTTTCTCATTCACTATTTCTCTCTTTCTGCTTCATATACATATTCCAACAATCGCGGTAATTTAATTTCCTTTATTAAGCTCCACGGAATACGCGATCGTCAAGTTAATCAAGCCAGCATTACTTTCTCTTGTATATTCTTTGTATCTTTTGAGAAATATTATAATAATAATAATTATTATTATTGTAATTATATTACTCGTACTGTTAAAGTTGATAAATATTAATTATTAGGTTTTATCAAAACGAATTTATTTATCCATGATTTGTCGTACAATTCACATTATTCGTAATAGAAAATTGTTTGAATAAATTTTTACTTTAATCGAGTTATTTTTTTCATATCTTTTGAGAATATTATAATAATAATTATTATTAGGCTTCATCAAAACGAATTTATGTATCCATGATTTGTCGTACAATTTACATTATTCGTAATAGAAAATTGTTTTCATAAATTTTTACTTTAATCGAGTTACTTTTTTCTATATTTTGAGAATATTATAATAATAATTATTATTAGGCTTCATCAAAACGAATTTATTTATCCATGATTTGTCGTACAATTTACATTATTCGTAATAGAAAATTGTTTTCATAAATTTTTACTTTAATCGAGTTACTTTTTTATATCTTTTGAGGATATTATAATAATATTAATTATTATTATTGTAATTATATTACTCGTGCTGTTAAAGTTGATAAATATTAATTATTAGACTTCATCAACGAATTTATGTATTACGACGATACGATACGTATTTGAGAGTATAAATAAATAGGTTTCTATATTTGATTTACTTAGTTACTTAATGAAACTTATTTTAGCGTTAAAACTCTACTCGGATATTAGCTTTTCGTCGTTCTATGGTTAATTAACCTTATTAATACTGTGGTTGGAAATTCAACATGATAACCACGAAATTAGATTGCTAAATGATATTCCTCGAAATTTCTGTAGGAAAATTTGATCACAGTGTACATATAAATATATATACATATATTTGTATACACGTATTTATTCACCATTACGAATTTAAATGATAAAAATAAATTGAAAAAAAAAAAAAAAACTGGTGTGTACTTATGTACGCACGTAAGAAGTTATACTTCTTTGCAGTACCAAAACGAACATAACCTCAATAACCTCAAAAATAACTTCAAAAAAATAATTTCAAAGAAAGAAAAAATAATAATAATATATATAAGAAAAATATATATAAGAAAGAATAAAAAAAGAAAAAGAAAATATCAATATATAGATATCAGTCCACACACTAAATATAAGAAAGATATATCGAATTATTTCATGCGTCAACAGCCATGGCGCGGTTACAGCATTAGTTCTCACTTCGATCATTTAAGTAAAGCGGCGCTGCGTACGATTAGTATTTGGATGGGTGACCCGCTTGAGAAAAAAAAGGGGGAAAGAAGAAGAGAAGACAACTTCATGCCGTATACTTGAAATCGCTTTGCCGCGCGTCGTAAATACCGACAAACTTCATGGTGTCGTTTTTCCAGACGTTTGGAACAAAATCCACTCCCCATTACATTTTCCCCAACGCGCCAAAAGAAGTATAACTTCAAAAATTAAATAATATCAATAATATTTCATCTCGACACAAGTATAGAAAATAAATGAATTTATTTATGAGATATAATAATCGGATACAAATTTGTTCTCATTTATTTTTTAAGAATCAGAATAAGAATAAGATTCTTTTATGGGAATAAAGAAAAAAGAAAAATGAGATGTTACCTTCGTCGAGACAATTTTAATGCTATTTCCTTTGATATTTGAATAAGTTTAAAATATCACAAAGTTAACTGCGGAATATCTTGCTGCAAAGTCTGGCTGAAATTTATTCAACGATTAACAAGGTACGACACAATCTTTTTCCGAAGCGACGACACTGTCCTTTATCCCTTTTTTTTTTTATCCACGAAAGGAAGGCAGGAAGGAAGGAATAAAGAAAGAAAGTAAGAAAGAAAGTAAGTAAGTAAGTAAGAAAGAAATATAAGGAAAGAGGAAGATATAAAGATGTATTTTATCTCGTAGAAAAAAAAAACAATAAGAAAAAGAAGGAAGGGGTGAGTGGGAGGGGTGGAGAAGGGAGAGGAGAGGAAAGAAAACACTTGAAATTTTCGTATGCAGGGAAGAAAATCGTAGGACTCCTACAACAACATCTGCCATGGTGTCGACGCATACAAAAATGTGCCAATAACATTTAAAGATAGTATCGACAAAACCATTTAACTTTGTCCCTTTTTTTTTATTATATTTCTAAGTTAAACCTCAAAATAGGGAAAATATACATAAATGTGTATATATATATGTTTGTGTGTGTGTGTGTTTAACTGGTTCCAATTCTCAAACTTATTTCTCGCATTTAAGGTAGTACGTTTCTTGAATATTTTCTTTCAAATCTTTGCCGAT
This sequence comes from Polistes fuscatus, assembly GCF_010416935.1. NCBI lineage: Eukaryota > Metazoa > Arthropoda > Insecta > Hymenoptera > Vespidae > Polistes > Polistes fuscatus. The sequence goes on from NW_025113100.1 coordinate 1,060,650, forward strand.
TGTACACCGGTTATGTTGGCCTCGGTTAACGTGTGTCAGTGTTTTAATTAAATTTTGTTTAATTAAAAATCAGCCGGAAAAAAAGGCAGCTGCCTGAAAGTTTAAGGACTTGAATCATGCGACTCGACTTTTCTCGTCGATTCTTAATTAAATACACGACCAAGATATATATATAATATAGCATTGGTCATGGTAAATCTGGAAATGGTTTAATAGATAGGACAAGATTTAAAACCTTTTTTAACAAAAATTTAAATACACTCGTATATATATTTTTTTCTTTTTTGTCCATTTATTTATAACTTATAGAACATTTTTAATTTTTTTAATCCACGATATATAAAGTATATTTAATTTGAATAATATACGAAGTGTGTATATAAGAAATAACAATTGTAAATTATTAAAATTCAAACACACACATATATGTTTGTTTCTTCCTTTTTGTTTTATTTTCTTATTCCCCTATCTATTAAACTTGAAACATATTTTTTAATCCACCATATATAAAGTATATTTAATTTGAATAATATACGAAGATATATATATAAGGAATAACAATTACGTTACGTTATTGGTCACGAAAATATAATTCTAAGGTAACGAATAAATACCCTACTACCATTATAGATTATTATCACCCATCATAATAATCATCTTTTTAATGGTTCTTTCAAGGCCAATTTTACCTCTTTTAACTTCCTCTTGTTTCTACTAGGAATGTATACGATTCGCATGAGAAATATAAAAAGGGTTCGACGAACCCTAACTTCACCGTGTTCTTCGTAACTCACACACACACATACACACACACACGCGTGCAAAAAGAACCTAACGAATGAACGAACGAACGAAGTGCGTGTGCATGAAACCCCCCATCTTCCGGTGACCGGAAAATGTCATGAAGAACGTTATTACAGTGCCTTCCCTATATTCCCTTTCTCCCTTTCCAACTTACTTATTTACTCTCCCCCTCATTCCCTCCCTGCTAACCTCTTTCCTGCTCACCCTTTTATTCCCTAGCAAATGCAACTCGAACGTTTATTTCCTCTCTAGTTACACTTATCTCTTTGTTTTTATTACTTATATGAACGTCAAAAGCTCTTTGATCTTTAAGAAAAGACCAATACATTCTCATGTATATATGTATATATGTGTGTGTGTGTGTGTATCTATGTAGATATAGTACTATACTTGGAAGTAATTATGTTCTGAGGTAAGATTTAACAAGCTTGATTCTATCTACCTTGTTAATTTAACGTCGAATGAAATTATCTATTTAGAGATAGATAATCTTTTTATCTATCTTTTTTTTTTATTTTATAGTATATTATTTTGTTTAATATTCAAAATTGTTTAACACAAAATATAAATATGGTTTAATGATATTCATAATCTACGATACATAGATACATATATATATGTGTTTAATTTTGTAATTTTGTTTATGTTTTTAAACAAAATACTCTATACACTTGATAATATAATATTAATTAAATTGATCTTATATATTATGTATATTAATAATCAAATTTTGGATGAAATTTAAAACAGTTTTAGAAAACAAGAATAAGATTTATTTCATTCTTTTTAGAAAATCAATTTTTTCCAATCCTTTTTTTTTTTATTTTATCCACAATACATACACATAATACATACATGTATATATACCTAAGAGTGTACATATGTGTATATATATATAAGAAGACACATAGAAGTGATAGAAAACTTGAAGGCATCTCTAGCATCCCTTAGAGAGAGTTCAAAGTCAGAGAAGATATTTATTTGACATGGTTCAATGCAAAATGGCTTTTGGCACGGAACTAGAATCGAATCGAATCGAATCTAACGATAGATAGATCGATAGATCGATCGATCGATCGATCTGATTCGTTCTTTTTCATTCGTTCGTACTTTCATTCTTTCGTTCTTTCGTTCTTTCGTTCGTTGGTTCGGTCTAACGCTTTAGCAATTTAAAACGGTTCTGTTGGTACCTATGATAGTGATGGTGGTGGTTGCTGGTGTCTGTGTTACCGAATACAAAAATATTGCTCGTTTATTTATGAGCTATCCAGCCATCGAGTAAACACATTGCTGATCTACTTTCTCTCTCTTTTTTTTCTTTTTCTTTCTTTGTTCCTTTCTTTCTTTCTTTTTTTTCATTCTCACATACATACATATACATTTTTATACTCTTTTTTTTATATGTATATTGAGTCTCTAAAATGTTTCTATTTATTTGATATTTTCATATTTTTTTTAAATCAAAGTATTATTAAATGATTTCTCAAACAATTTATTAATATAATTAATTATATTTATATTTAATTAAATTATATTTAAATTATATATTTATTATTATAATAAATTATATTAATAAACTGTTTAATAATATAATTTGTTTATTAATATAATAAATTATATTTATATTTAATTAAATTATATTTATATATTATATATTTATTAATATAATAAATTATATTAATAAATTGTTTGAGAAATAAATAAATACAAATTATTAATATAATAATAAACGTTATCAGATATGTAATTCTTTATATAAATATCATCATAATTTCATTTCGAATTATCCTAAACTTATCGATTGTTCTCACGATTTCTAATTTTTGAGAATTTTTCATAGTATACATTTTTCATACATTTTTTAACATTTATTCTTTTACAAATTACAAGATACGTGTGTCGTTTGATTTAATATTCATAATTTTGATCTAAAAATATTATAACAAAAAAACTGGTGTGTGTACTTATGTACGCACGTAAGAAGTTATACATCTTTGCCGTACCAAAACGAACATAACCTCAATAACCTCAAAAATAACTTCAAAAAAAAACTTCAAAGAAAAAAAATAACTTAAAAAAATAATAATTATTATTATATATATATAAAAGAAAAAAAAAACTGGTGTGTGTATTTATGTACGCATGTAAGAAGTTATACTTTTTTGCCGTACCAAAACGAACATAACCTCAATAACCTCAAAAATAACTTCAAAAAAATAATTTCAAAAAAAAGAAAAAATAATAATAATATATATAAGAAAAATATATATAAGAAAGAATAAAAAAATATCAAAATATAGATATCAGTCCACACTAAATATAAGAGAGATATATGGAATTACTTGACGCGTCAACAGCCATGGCGCGGTTTACAGCATTAGTTCTCGCTTCGATCGTTTAAGTAAAGCAGCGCTGAGTACGATTAGTATTTGGATGGGTGTCCCGCTTGAGAAAAAAGGGGGGAAGAAGAAAAGAAGACAACTTCATGCCGTATACTTGAAATCGCTTTGCCGCGCGTCGTGAATACCGACAAACTTCATGGTGTCGTTTTCCAGTCGCTCGGAACAAAATCACTCCCCATTACATTTTCCCCAACGCGCCAAAAGAAATATAACTTCAATAATCATTTGATAGATCATTAATTACATTCATTTAATCTTAAATACTAAAATAGTAAATGAAATGTTTATACGATTGAGTAGATACGATAAAAAGATAAATGTATAATAGAATATCAAAAAATATGAAGTAGGTATTATAAAAATTAGCATAAAACCTAAGAGGGGTTACAACGTAATCGTGTATCTAACCGAAAGTTATTCAATGGGGAAACCAGTTGAAAGAAAGATAGAAAGAGAAAGGTTTATATAAAGATAGAGAGTGTCCGTTTGGTTGAGGGCAGGTGAAAAGGTAGAAGGGAGAGGAGGGTGGGGGGTGGAGGAAAGGTGTATGATATACTGTTTGACCGACCTTTTATTACGCAAGTACGTTTCTCGTAAGTAGGTCAGATATGGTAGAGGGCCTGGATGATGCGCTCGGACGCATAAGGAGGGTAAGTGCACTCGAGCTGTTCTTGCATTCGCGTCCTCAATTGTTGATGTTCCTAGGCTGCTGCTTGCCGCCTTTGGTAGAAACTTTTTTTTTTTTTTCGAGCTTAATACGCTTACATCTTCGAATTCTCGATGGCTCACGTTTTGTGCGTTTAAGAAAGTGGAATAAACAAATAAATAAATAAATAAATATTTCAATTTCTATTTTTTTTTGGTTTTTCTTTAGCATCCACATTTTTTTCTTTTTCTTTTTTTTTGTTATAATCACATAGGTAGGGTGAGAAATATTTGTCAAATACGATAATACGTTTTTTTCGTAATGTTTGATTATATCAGGTTTGGTAAATTTATATTATTTCTTTTATTGTTGAGTTTATTATTTAATTAACGAGTAATTTAATTTTTTCCCTTAGGGTCAAATTATAATTTTGATAGAATTTTTTTGTTTAAGAGTCACGAAACAACGAATGAAATACTAATATTTAGTAGTAACAAATTAATTATAATTATACTACTATTAATTATATTATTACTAATATTTTTATATATATAATAATTAATATAATTAATTATTAGTTATATTAATACTAATTATTTATTAGTAACAAATTTAATTTGTTAGAAGATGTTTAAACGTTTTGAAAAAAAAAATGTACAATACCTCGTAGATAAAAATATCAAAAATTGTCTTTTTATATTACATAATTTTTCATTCTATCATTAAATAAAATAAAAAATTAAAGTTCGTAACGGGAATGGGGGGGAGGGGGAAGGAAGTTTAGACATTTTGTTTTTGAAAGTTTCACATAAAAGTTGTTTGGGGAAATGAGTCACGAAACAACGAATGAAATAATAGTAAGAAACAAATTTAATTCGTTCGAAGATGTTTAAACGTTTAAAAAAAAAAAAATGTACAATACCGCGTAAATAAAAATATCAAAAATGTCTTTTTACATTATATAATTTTTCATTCTATTTAATAATATTAATTCTATTTTACAATATTAAATAAAATAAATGTTATAATAATATTAAATAAAATAAAAAGTTAAAGTTCGTAACGGGAATGGGGTGGAGGGAGGGGGGAAGGAAGTTTAGACATTTTGTTTTTGAAAGTTTCCCATAAAAGTTGTTTGGATAACTCGTTCGTTTACTGGTTGGGTACTCGGTCATTCAAACGAACTTGCGTATTGTGTTACACGTTAGAAGCATCACGCTCGATCAACCCTATTGTTTTCCCCAACACGCACGTCAGCTTTGCCTCGCCCTTAACGCAAATTTCACTCTTCCCTTCGGTTTATCAGTTGGTTGATAGGTAGGTAGGTAGGTAGGTAAGTAAGTAAGTATATATATGTATGTGTGTATGTGTGTGTTGTGCGTGCCCTTCGTTCTTTATCTCTATTTCTCGTTTTATTGTATTACTACCCCTTTTTTTTCAAGCATGGGGTCTTTACCCTACCGTAAGCTTTGCGATACAAAGTAATTTTTCGACTGAAAGGACGATTATTACTTTAAAGAACATTATACTACCTAATTCTGATAATATTCTGGATTACGTATGATAGTTTTGTTTTAATTAGAATTATAAAAATGAATGATAGAATTAATCAAATCTTTGATTTGTTATTTAATTTAGAAATATTTTTCCTAAAGGTATAAATTCGATGAACAATTTGTTATATTCAATTCGGTATACTTAACTAGAATTATTTTTAACAAAATACACAAATTATTTCTAATATCCTCTTAGAAAAAAAAATCATATTCGCAGTATACTATTTTTAATATCAATTACAGTTGTTTATGCAAATTTTTAATAACATAATTCAAAGGTTCGATGAACAATTTGTTATATTCAATTCGGTATACTTAATTAGAATTATTTTTAACAAAATACACAAATTATTTCTAATATCCTCTTAGAAAAAAATATCATATTCGCAGTATACTATTTTTAATAGCAATTACAGTTGTTTATGCAAATTTTTAATAACATAATTCAAAGGTTCGATGAACAATTTGTTATATTCAATTCAGTATACTTAATTAGAATTATTTTTAACAAAATACACAAATTATTTCTAATATCCTCTTAGAAAAAAATATCATATTCGCAGTATACTATTTTTAATATCAATTACAGTTGTTTATGCAAATTTTTAATAACATAATTCAAAGGTTCGATGAACAATTTGTTATATTCAATTCGGTATACTTAATTAGAATTATTTTTAACAAAATACACAAATTATTTCTAATATCCTCTTAACAAAAATATCATATTCGCAGTATACTATTTTTAATAGCAATTACAGTTGTTTATGCAAATTGTTAATAACATAATTCAAAGGTTCGATGAACAATTGTTATATTCAATTCGGTATACTTAATTAGAATTATTTTAACAAATACACAAATTATTTCTAATATCCTCTTAACAAAAATATCATATTCGCAGTGTACTATTTTTAATAGCAATTACAGTTGTTTATGCAAATTGTTAATAACATAATTCAAAGGTTCGATGAACAATTTGTTATATTCAATTCGGTATACTTAATTAGAATTATTTTTAACAAAATACACAAATTATTTCTAATATCCTCTTAAAAAAAATATCATATTCGCAGTATACTATTTTTAATAGCAATTACAGTTGTTTATGCAAATTTTTAATAACATAATTCAAAGGTTCGATGAACAATTTGTTATATTCAATTCGGTATACTTAATTAGAATTATTTTTAACAAAATACACAAATTATTTTTAATATCCTCTTAGAAAAAAAAACATATTCGCAGTATACTATTTTTAATAGCAATTACAATTATTTATGTAAATTGTTAATAACATAATTCAATTGTATTCATTGTCAGGTCAAATTAAAATCGTACAATCGTTAACTGCAGTATGCACTTTTGAAAGATATGCAGCCAGTGCAAATGTGATTTGTTACGACTGATAATTTACAGATGTGCATAAACATTTATTCGTAAACAAATGGGGATTTGTTAAACATATTTTACGAATTCAAAGTTGCCCTCACCTTTACCATTTCCCTCAGAAAAAAAAAATATTCGACCACGTTGGTCAATAATATTTTAATATCGATGATACGAGATCGATAACAATTTTTTCAACCGATTCGGTTTTCTATTTCTATTTATAAATATATATATATATTTTGTTTTTCCAACGATATAAACTGCTTTTTTTCGGTCAATATTATTTTTTATTAAAAAAAAAAAAAGAAATATACACGTAGGCGAACGATCATCGTATTTTTTTCTCGAATATCCTGTTTTCGTGCACAAATATTTAGTTTTCTCGTCATTTCTCTCTCCCTCTCTCTCTCTCTTCTTTTTTCTTTTTTTATTTTTCTGTTAAATAAAGTATCCCATAATTGGGTCGGTCAGGCTCGTTGGAAAAAAAAAAATAAGAAAAAAATTTCTATCCTCGTATTTCTTTTTTTGTTTTTTATTTTTTTTTGTTTTTTCTAGAACGATAATTAAATTCGATATAATTTTTATTCCAGTTCTTATACAAGTAGTATTATTAACAATAACTATATTATTAATTTATTAATATTTTGTTCGTTCTTTTTATGTTCAAATATTTTCTATGATTTATTTTATCAACGTTTTTCTCGACAAAATATAAACTCAATACACACATATTGTCATAGATATTAATAGTTCTTATAGAAATATTATTAAAAATATATTATTATTATATTAATATTTCGTTCTTTTTTTTTGTTCAAATATTTTCTGTGATTTATTTTATCAACGTTCTACAGAAACCTCCCCTCGACAATAGAAACTCAACACACGTAATTTAATCGTATATATATATATACATATATACACATACACACACACTCACACACACACACACTATGTTACCGTCATAGATATTAGCTAAGCAACCTTGTTTCAAACTGTTTCACATTGTTTGCTACCGTTCGACCCTCTCTACGTCAATTTGCATCGGTAAATCACCTACCTCGGGGATACGTTAACGCACATCACACTTTTCGTATGAATGATTATCAACAACGTGAGAAACGTAAGTGCATTCGGATGAATAATTTATTTTTTCATGGTAGAGATAAACGAAAAGAACAAAAAAAAAGGAAAGAAAAAAGAAAGAATAGAACGAGAAGAATAAACGAAAGGAAAGAAAATGATCGAAAAAATTTTCGGTAAGTTCAAGGTTTTTTTAATATAATTACGAACAATTTCTAATAAACAAATTATTTGTGAAAAATAAAATACATTTTTTCTTGTTGTTCTTTCGAATATTAATTTTTTACTTGAACGGAAACGTTTCTGTTTCTTTTTCTTTTTCTTTATCTTTTTTGTTCGGGTTATTATATGTGCGATTTGTGTTTCGTTGATCTAATGCATTTCAACCTTGACTTTATTGGCGATCTAGTTTAAATTGTGGGTCAAGTACGAAAGATATCATAGGTCAGCCAAGCGTGTAAGTTACGTTTGAACGATTATTAAACTTGATTTGGTATTTCTAGAATATAAACATTTTTTTTTTACATAAACTTGTTATCTACGATTTGTCACGTTAAAATATTTTTCTGCATTTTACAAATAATTCTATTAATAATTTGTGTATAAAAATATATATTTATATTATATTATATTAAATTATATATATTAAATTTATTATTTTATAAATAATATTAAATATTAATTTATAATTTTATAAATTTATTATTATTATATATTATTAAATAAATAATTATTTATATATATATTTTGTTTTTTACTTTTAGTTTTACGTTTAATCATTTCTATCTTTTTTTATTCTCTCTCATATCATATCACACATTTCAACAGCATCATTTTGAAAGAACCGGAATGATAACGAATGGAATATAAATCTGTGGAAATAATGTCAACTATAAAAATCTCGGTGACTAAATTTCCGACGTGTACACCTAAACTCTTCCCCTATCCACCCCCAATTTTCAAATGCTTTTTTTTCTAACACTTTTTATATATATAATTTTTTTGTTCCACGGATTTCTCGAAAATAATGCGAGTATAAAACGTGCTCGTTTGTTAGGCCAATGGTATACATATACATACATACACATATATATATTTGGAGAGGGACAGACAAAGAAAAACGTGAAAAAAAAAATAAATAAATTCGAGAGAGAAAGAGGAGAATACGTCACTATTAAACCAGGGACACTGAATTGTGTCCTCGTAAATCTCACGTTTCAACCGTAACTAATACTAAAAATCTCTAACTAAAAAAAAAAACAAATAAAATAAATAGCTTAACATGTATATTACATTTACTAATATCTGTAGTTTATATATATATATATACAAATATATAAAAAAATGTTACATTAAATATAATAATAAAATAATTAATATATGTATTTTTTTGAAATGGAATTAGAAAAAAAAAGTAAATCTTTAAAGTCAGATGTGGTAACGTCAATAGGTCAAGTATTGTCAAATTTGTTTAATTAATTAATGGTATTGCATTATTAGTGTATATAATATATACAAGTATATAAAAAATGTTACATTAAATATAATAATAAACTAATTAATATATGTATCTTTTTAAAATGAAATTAGAAAAAAAAAAGTAAATCTTTAAAGTCAGATGTGGTAACGTCAATAGGTCAAGTATTGTCAAATTTGTTTAATTAATTAATGGTATTGCATTGTTAGTGTATATAATATATATATACAAGTATATAAAAAATGTTACATTAAATATAATAATAAAATAATTAATATATGTATTTTTTTGAAATGGAATTAGAAAGAAGAAGTAAATCTTTAAAGTCAGATGTGGTAACGTCAATAGGTCAAGTATTGTCAAATTTGTTTAAATAATTAATGGTATTGCATTGTTAGTGTATATAATATATATACAAGTATAAAAATGTTACATTAATAATAATAAAATAATTAATATATGTATTTTTTTGAAATGGAATTAGAAAAACAAAAGTAAATCTTTAAAGTCAGATGTGGTAACGTCAATAGGTCAAGTATTGTCAAATTTGTTTAATTAATTAATGGTATTGCATTATTAGTGTATATAATATATATATATACAGTATAAAAAATGTTACATTAAATATAATAATAAACTATTAATATATGTATTTTTTTTTAATGAAATTAGAAAAAAAAAAGTAAATCTTTAAAGTCAGATGTGGTAACGTCAATAGGTCAAGTATTGTCAAATTTGTTTAATTAATTAATGGTGTTGCATTGTTAGTAGTGTATATAATAGTTCATATATAATAGTTCAGTTAATGGTAGTAGTAGATAGAGTAATTATATTAAGGTTCCATTCT
>NW_025113100.1:1084899-1129592 GCF_010416935.1 Polistes fuscatus
TATATTTATTTATTTATTTTATTTTTATTAGTTTATTTATTATTTATTTAATTTTATTCCGTTATATTTAGTCGAATATTGTAATCGTAATTTATTTGTGTTATTTTAATATATATATATATAAATTATATAAATTATTATATTATATCTAAATCGTATGTGTTAAGCGTGTTTACACACGTATAGTTTGTATTTTATTGAATTTTATATAAGACACGTGTGCCATGTATGTATTTGTTAACGTTTAGTTAAATGAAAAATGATACAAGTTATAAAGTACAAATATAACAAGTTATATTTCTTGAAAATTTGACATAATAATTGAACATTTAGTTTCTTAGTTCTTCGTTTTATTTTGTCCTAATTTGGTTCTTGTTTTTATTTGGTCTGACATTGGATGAAGTTTTCTTTTTTGAAACATTAGGTGTTAACAATAAAGAAAGAAGAAAGACAAATTTGATACAAAAGAATGCGTTTGCGAATAAGAAGTTAGGAAAAGGGGGTAACAGCTGTCAAAGTTTCAGTCATATCGACTTCTCACGGTACTCTTCATGCAAATATCGGTTTTTTAATATTTTGTTTTCTTTTTCTTGTGAGGTTAAAGATATCCTGTTTCGTAAAGGGCCGAACTACTTCTCTTGAGAATCCCCTTAACATGTGTTTAGCATACGCAGAGGACCTCGTTGAATTGAATTTACATCAAAGTATGCAATTGCATAATGTTCTTTATGCGTTCTTTTAAAAACATCATTTCTACCTATAAAGAATTTTTATCGACGATAAAATTATCCTAGCTATCGACAAATAACATAATAATAGTAATATTTATTTATTTAACGAGTTTAAGAACAATTTTCACATGAAAACCAATAATAATTAATTATAATATAAATTATATAAAATAAATTAATCTAAAACATTAATAAGATTATAAATAACGTGGATAATAATTAAATAAAAATAATATAAAATACACGTTATAAAAAAGGATGAATTGAATATATAACTAATATTTACATATTCTATATGATCAGTAATTATTAAATAATTAATTAACTGTAAACGTAACACTCGATTATATATTATTAAAAACATGTATTGTAATTAAACAAAAAAGTAACATTTTATACGATATCGAGTTACATATTCTTGCAAAATGTAGGAATCAATAAACCTAGTATTGTTATTAACCAAAAATTTTACATAATTAAAATGTAACGTAATGATACGTGAACCCAGCATTTTATTTTTCTTCGCAATAAAAATCGTACATTTATATAATAACAGATAAATATCATCCCCCAGTACGTATCATAAATTTTCCATCGAGTTGGTATCTTCTTTATAATCGAGTAAAAAAAAAAAGAAAATTAGAAAAAGTTAAATCACTCATCCGCGGAGAAAAAAAGTTCTTTTTTCTCTATAGTTTCTTGGTCGTTAACCTTTGGCCGTGTCTCTAGACGAAGCGGAACTCATTATATCATAGATCCACGTACATACGTTGCATGATTGACGCATGCATAAAAGGTTACATACATATATACATATATACATAATAGAGAAAGAGAGAAAGAGAGAGAGAGAGAAGAGAGCTTCTACCGATACGTGACACGATTTTAATCCGAATAATTTGCATCGGCGCACTTTCGATGAACCGGCTGAAATAGGAGGAAAGTGAGGTTAGGGTAGGGTTTTTGCGAGATAGGAAGGCAAAGGGGGTCGGGGAACGGGGTTGAGAGGTGTCGAACGAAGCCGCTTTACTCTCTGTCCATATAAATGCTAATAGTCCTGCACTTGGTTTGTGACCTAATTAATCGTTATCCCCCTGATTTCATACCGTGTGATCAGATTGTACCGTTCATCGTTTAAAGTGAGCATACGTCTAAAATCACGTCAACCGTATATCGCCTGTGTTCCATCAAGAGCTTCTCTATTTATGCATTGTTAGCGTGTACACGTGTATTTGTGTGCTCGTATTTCACGTTTTGAATTTATTATTATGAGTATATAACACCTACAATTGCGAGAAATGATGTTTTTTTTTTCTTTGTCTTCTGAACTTCTTCTTTTTATTCCGTTATTTTTGTGGAAATTTTGTAATCATTCAATTGAGTCAAGTTGATTATCATTCGTAATAGATAAATTATATCATTTGCACGTAATTATGAATGGGTTTTAAGCAATAGATTTTCTTTTCTTTGGAAATATTTAATATACTTAATCTATCACGTAGAGTCACTAATGACACGAGTTATTGTTAACCCATTTGCATCATGATGTGCTCCTCAGACATCAGTGATGTTCGACTGATGGTTGGCAAATTGAAAAACAAATGTTTTATATGAATTAATATGGAAATTTTTGTAAACTTCATACGAAATTGTTACATTCTTTTTCAAAGCTATTGAATTATGATTGAATCATTTGAAAAATTAACCGAATGACCTATCAATGATTTATAACAATAAAAAAAATTACGAGTTTCGTTAGAAAGAAAAATTTGAATGATACAATTCACATATTCACGTTTATTAATTATTTTTTAAATAATAATCCACTTGTATCATTTCAATCTGTCATTTTAATACGATCTAACTTTTATCTATAATTATATCATAAAAAAATTGCATTGTATTAATTCAATTAAAAATAATGCGATGCGAAATAATTGATAAAAATTCATTTCGTATTATCGTTAGACCATTATCATAATTATTGGCACGTACGATGATATTCGTTGAATATATAAAAGTATGTCGAAATAATAAGGGTTAGGGAATTTTTTTTTTTTTTATGTACGTGTGTGTGTTTAATGTACTAGTAGAGAGTATCGATTAGTTTCGTTTGCTTCTCACCCTCTTCGATAGCTATTCTCGTACTTACTCTCGCCTAGTTTCATATGCGGATACCTTTTCCCATCATGAATTGGTAATAGCCATGTCTACTCGTCTAATGTACTACTACCTTTCTTGCCCTAGATAACGCATTATATTTAAATAGTACTTGCTCGTCGAGTACTACAATCGATTCTGAATTATATACTTGTATAATATTTAACAAATTACGTTTGAGATATTTATTTCATGGTTTTAACATTATTCAAATAATATTGAAATAAATCATTGTGAAATAACAATCTCTAGGATTATTTTTTTTAAATAGAAATGTAAAACATACAAAACAACGAATAATAATATAACAATCAACGTAAAAATATTTGTAGGAGGATAATCATGAGACATCCATCCCCCTAATGGATTATCAACACACAACAGAAGCTTAAGAACAACTTATTACATTTTCAAGTTTATTTTTTATTAATTAAATCTCATATATATATCAGATTCATGTTAATAATATATCTACTATTTATTACTACTAATTACTATTAGTATTAATTAATACTAAATTTTTCAATGTTTAAAAATTTCAATGTATAAATTAAATATAAAACAATGTATAAATATTTATAAATTTCACTTGTTGTATAATATTTTCCGTATAAATCATATAGAAATTATTTTTAATATATAACGTTCGTATCATCATCATCATAATCATCCCCCATCGTCTGCAGACGAATGCAATATCGCATAAGACATTTGGGGGTTGGGGGAGGGGGATGTCTTCAAGAATCTACCTCGGCACAGAAGGATATAGCAACGTGAGAAGATTCTATGAGAATATCACGGAAACTTCTCACGTACCTACGATCTTTTTTTTTTTTTCTTTCCCCCCTTTTCTCGAATGCGACTGCGAACTACAACTGCGACTGACTGCTACCACGTCCAACGTAAAATCGCGAGTAACCGTTAACTGAAGCCACGGAATGACAGTTTGCTCTTCGTTCGTGTGTCTTTTTACAATTTCGTGCCTTTCTCTTTTTTCTTTTTTTCATTTTTCATTTTTTTTCCATTCCGTACGAGTCAAGATTTCGATTAAATTCAAATATACGATTGATTTGTATTTTTTATATTGCCAATGATAATAGTTGTATTCTAAGATTGCATTTTATACGATTTGTAATTTGTTAAATATATTTTTTCTAAGCATACATAAATAATAATTATAATAATGAATTAGTATGAATATATATTATATATACATTGTCGATATTAAACTGATTAATACAAAAAAAAAAATACATACAGGTTTGTAATTTTGTTAAATATACTTTTTCCTAGTTATACGTAATTAATAATTACAATAATAAATTAATAGAAATATATACATCCTGTATTTGGTTTATTATAATGATTAATAGACAAATATTCTACGCTAAATTCTGACCCATAAAATGTATAAAAGATATATAAATAAATAGAAATAACAATCAAAGGGAAAAATGTGTTAACGGGAACACGTACGCGTAGTTTTATGAACGATACGTTACATCAATGTCCAAGAACAATGTAACCTGTGTTTTGAAAAATGAAACCATCGCTGATCTATCACAATTCGTCTCACTTAAGATGATATTACAACGAAATATACTATAACTTACAATTAAATTCATTTATCATCAAATAACATGATAATAAAAAATAACTCACATAAACACACACACATATACACTCTTTAAAGATTATTAATTGTTTATATTTAAATTCTTTTTAATATAAAATAATAAATCTTTCGTAACAGATTAAACGTGTTAAACAATAGTAAGTAAGTAAGTAAGTGAGTAGGTACAAAATCTTCATCACTCATTTGGCCCAGTTTCATTCCGATCTAATTTGATTCGATAGATTATTATGGCTTCGTAAGGGGGAAGGAGGGGGGGTGAGTGTGACCTCTGTAAATACACGATCAATCGATTACTAATTCACCTACGAAATTAAGCCAAAGTTAATCTGCAATGAAACAACAACGCGAATAAAACAAACTAACGAATAAACAAACAAACAAACAAACAAGCAAGAAGAACAAAAATTATTACAAAAATCTGAAATGAGCCCCGAAATTCCTAGAAAAAGAATCAATTTCATTGATATAGTTTGTTTTCCTATTGGACTTGTTTTTTTTTTCTTTTTTTTTTATAAAAAAGTAATTTTTTTTTTCATACTCTTCGCGAACACAACAATGAACCATTGTCTATTTGTTGAGTTAAAAAGAAATAGGGAATCGATTGGAAAGACAGAAGTGTTGCGAGGTAAAGAGGGTTAAGGGTTGGGGTTGGTTGGTTGGTTGGTTGGTTGGTTGGTGTGTCGGAGGGTTGATGTTGGTGTTGGTGTTGACGTTGATGTTGGTTAGAGTGAAACGTGCGACCAGTAACGAAAAGATCGGAAGGGATGGGTACCATGGAATGGAATGAAAGTCGAGTTTCTAGGTTTGGGGATGAGGATGAGGATGAGGAGGAGGAGGAGGAGGGGGGCTTGAAGGGGGAGGATAAATAATTTCCGGGACGTCGGAACGCACGGATTGAAGAAGGGTAGTAGTACCTATAACCCAATGGAAGGGTGGCAGGGAGGTGGAGGAGGTGGAGGAGGAGGAGGAGACTTGGTGAACCGTTTCTGATCGAAATCCGGGACGAGAGAGGACAATTATTGACGCAGACTAATTTCGTCGAATCGAGAAAAATAATAGAAAAGAAATAGATAGAAGAAATAAGAAAGGAATGATATCTCCTGATTGGTAATAGTACTCGAAAGAATCAACGGACCCCTTACTCGGAGCTTTTTTTTTCTTTTTTTTCTTTTTTTATATCCTTTCTTTTGGAAATACAACTGGAATTGGAAATGAAAATGTTTATTCAAGACGCGGTTTTTTTTTTTCCTATACTTTTTGTTTCCTTTTGTTATCTTAATTACCGAATCGAACTGATAATGACAAAGGTAAATATTAATTAGGGGAGGGGACAAATGAGAATATAGTATAATTGAAATCTAAATATTAATAAATATTAATAGTAATAGTAATAGTAATTTAATTTACTAAATTAATTATTTATTAAATAATAAAATTAATAGTAATAGTAATAATAATAATAATCGATGTTGGATTTTTTTATTTATCGAATTAATCTATTGAAAAATAATAATATTAAATAATATTATTATATATATATATACGATACTTGTAAATAAATATTATATTCCCATTACGTAATTTACCCCATAATGTGATGTAATTTTTAATAATGACAAAGCACACATATGTTAAAAATTACGATAAAATAACAAACAAAAGAATCATAGGAAAATTTATCTCGTATCTATAATTATTGTTCAATAATTAATTCGTGTTACAGTTGTATTTATAGTATCAACTTTCAATTATATAAATACGACTTGATTATAATTGATAATAGAAGAAAATGAATTAAAATCGATAGATTCCGAAAGACTTACAAAGTTTCTTATTAATAACGAAATAAACTTACTCTCGTTGTTTGTAGAATTCAAAACGGTTGGATAACTTGCTAGCAATTAATATTACATAGTGTAAGTGTTTGCGGTTGAATCCATACTACTGGCACACCCAACTTCTACACCCATACTTTACCCTTTCCCTTTCCTTTTCCCTTTCTCCATTTCTCTCTTTCTCCTTCCATTCGCAATAGTATGCAGACGAGAAACTTAGGTTCTCGTTGGTAATTCCCACTTCTACTCGCGACACTACCATTACAAGATCCACTAATTTCTTGTAGACAATGTTCAACACTGGGTATCGTTCGATATAATATCGTTATTGAGATTATTATTATTATTATTATTATAAAACAACAAAATATATTATTTAAATAATGTGATCTATTTTTTTTTAATAATTAATATTCAATGAAAATTTGTGTGTGTATACACGTTATTATATGTTTGATATAATTCGTTTGTGTGTTCGATTGAAAATTACTGAGATTAATATTATAAAATAACAAAATATATTATTTAAATAATATGATCTATTTTTTTTAATAATTAATATTCAATGAGAAAATTTGTTTATACACGTTATTATACGTTTGATACAATTCGTTTGTGTTGTGTTAGATCAAATTGTATAATAGTATAACTATATATATAATTGTATAATTGTATAATTGTATAATAGTTATAATATATGTAATAGATATCTAACACGAAAAATAATTCAAATTATTATATAAATGTTAATTAATAAATTTTGATATAATATTTCATTCATTATACTTTTAAACATAATTCAATAATTGTATCATCTAATCTACGAGTTCAGTGTCAAAAATCACTAATCATACTACTTCCAAAATTTCATATACTATTTTCATTTACTAACTATTAACGTATTATCTTTTATTAAAGTATTAACATAAACAAAAAAAATAATCATATATAAATATAATAAATTGAAACAACTTATAACTGAATCATAAACGTCATAACAAAACAATATCATCCATAATAACATACGAGAAACAAAAGAAGTAGAAATAGAAATAGTAGAAGAAGAAGAGGAAAAAGCAAACAACAAAAACAACAAAATACAAAAATCTACAAGATGGGGGGGCAGAGTCTGGTGTTAACAAAAGAATAAATGAAACAAGCGTTAAACAATAATCCATGAAAAAAAGTATGGGGTGTTGTTTTATGAGATATGTCTCCCTGAAAATACGACTGATCCAGGTGTGAGGGATGAAAGGGAAGAATAAAGGGACAAGATAGGTCGAGATTACGTACAGAAAAAAAGAAATAAACAGAAAAATGGATATATGAGTAAGAGCAGGAGGAATAGAAATAGAAATAGAAGAAGCATGAGTAGGGGAGGTTATACCAAGTCCGTTAATCTAGTAAAACTACGGTACATAATGTAGTCTCGTACGTGCCAGTGAATGCTCAGCAAACGGGGGGACGGGGGGCAGGGAACGGGGGGTTAGAGGGGAAACTCGTCTAATTTAAAGTACACCGACGGATCGGACGTGTTGGAAGTGGTGTAACATAGCATATCTAATGTTCTCTTTCTCTCTCAGTCTTTCGCTAACTCATTCCCTTTCTCTCATTCCATAAAGCTCCAAGCTCAACACGTTAACAGAAAGTAGCATTATATATGTTGGCAGAACTGGGCCGTACAACAAAGACCCGGCAACGTCCACCAACCAACCGGCACACCACTTTTCTCTCCCTCTCTCTCTCTCTCATGTGTGTTACCTCGTTCAACCCTTCGTCATTTACTCAAACTAACCGCTTCTTTTTTCTACTGTCATGTATCCTGCTTGTAATAGTGGTAGTAGTACTGTTGATGGTTGGTTGTAATGGTGATGGTAGGAGTGCTGGTACACGTTGGTTTATCTTCCTGGTGTCGCATTTGCTTCTACTATTACTACTCTGGGGGTAGGGTGGGGTGGGGAACTGAGAGGGTTCTTTCCACTTGCTCAGGTTCCAACAGCAGCAACCAGTACGATGCCAGCAAAATCCCAATAGCCATCTGCCTGTCTGTTCGTTTGTCCATCCTTCTGTCTGTCTGTCTGTCTGTCTCTCTGTTTTTCTTCTTTCTATTCTTCCATTTGGTCCAACCAACTGGATACAACCAACCACGGGAAAAGGGACTCTTCTACCTTCTGTTGGCATGAAAATACTTTCTCTCTTATTTTCCTCTTTCTTCGTTCAGTTACTAATTATAAAAGCTCATGGGAGGGGGAGGGGAAGGGGAGTGAGGAGGGATACAACAGGGGTATAGAAAAGTTGTTTCAAAAGAGGGGGGAGCAAGGTAACTTTACACACCGCCAACTCGTTCACAATTGGGTTCGACTACTAGGTTTACTACTACTACTGCTACTACTGTTATTTTTGATCCTTTTTTTTTTTTGTTCATTTGATATCACGTTACACGACCGATAATTTGCTACTCGGGTTAAATAAAAAGGGGTGTAACTCGATATCGTGCGAAATTGAACGTGGAATCTTTCACTCTAAAAAACTTTTTGACTCGTTTTACTTGGCGCGTGTCGTTATTCGTTTTAAAAAAAAAATATTAAATCAGTTTTTCTGTTAATCAATTTTAATTTATTATTATTATTATTATTGTTAATGTGTGATTCAAATATATGTTTTGTAAAAGTACAAGTAAATCGTTAATTCGTTATTCTTATTTCTTATTTCTTTGTTTGTTAATTTCTGTTACAAGTTAGTGTATTTTTTTAATAATAATTATAAAATAATGATTGTTAATAATAATTGTTATTCCATAATAGGTTGACGACGAAATTTGTTAATTTTTTCTTTTTCTTTTCCTTTCTTTCTCCATTAAATATCCCAATGACTATAGTTCGATCACGTTAATTGAAATTCGAACAAAGTTACGTTTAGTTTTGAACTTGTATAGAATTAACGATATTATATCTATTCTCTGTAATAGAACATATTTACGCCCACGTTTAATATGGCCGATGAATTTTCCAGTTACATTTACTAATGCGTAATTTAATTAGCAAAACGTGATGGGGAGGGGTAGGAAGGGGGAGAAGGGGTAATCTCCTACCAACCAACCAACCAACCAACCAATTTCATTGATTTCTGATAACAATTTAAATGACTTCTATTTATTATTTCTTTCTTTTTTTCGTTTCATTTTCTTTTTTTCTGTTTCATTTTCTTTTTTTCTGTTTCATTTTCTTTTTTTCGTTTCATTTTCTTCTCAACTTGACTTCTTTGACTATTCCATTTTACCCCCCCCCCGGCCCCTCTATACTTTTTTCCGTTTCAATTTTTTTTTACATCGTATCTCTCGTTAATTAACTCGCGTGCAATGTAAATATTAAAAAAAAATTGATTATTAATTATTCAATGAAATGGAAATGGAAAATTGGAAAATTGAAAAATTGGAAAATTGGAATAAAAAAAATGAGTTCCACGTCGCCGTCACTTCGCGTAATTTTTATATTAAGGTATCGTTTAATAATTCTCCCATAGAAATATTTTATACAATTTTTATATCGTAAAATATGTAATATTATTAATGTATTATTATTAAAATATGTAAAAATATTTAATACATTTTTATATTGTAAAATATTTCTTATTATTTCTGCCGCATTTTTTTTTCTTATTTTTTCCAATCAAAAATAATATCAAATAATATCAAAGAAATAATGAAACGATTTTAAAAAGAAAATATCTCGATTTGATGATTGATTTAAAGAAAAAGAAAAGCAAAGTTCTTCGGGGTTGAAAAGTTTCGAGCCTCACACGATACAGGCTTCCAAAAATTATGTATTCATATCTTGCTATGGGAAACCATAAAATTCTCGAAACTTATCAATTAATCCTCCTCCTTGTGAACTTTGAATGATGAGAAAGAGGAAATGAGATGATATAATTTGTAATTAACGTGGAAAAGAAAAGAAACGAAGACAAATAAAATAAAATCAAAATAAAATTAAAATTAAAATTAAAATTAAATAAAATATACTCCTCCACCCTCAAAGTAACTCCTCCACCCTTAAAGTAACTCCTCCACCCCCTCCAAGTCTCCCCCATTACAGGATACAGGCTTCCAAAAATCATGTACTCATATCTTGCTATGGGAAACCATAAAACTCTCGAAACTTATCAATTAATCCTTCTCATTGTGAACTTTGAATGATGAGAAAAAGGAAATGAGATGATATAATTTGTAACTGAGACAAATAAAATTAAATAAAATTAAAATTAAAATTAAAATTAAAATAAAAATTAAATAAAATATACGAAAAGTATGAAAAGTATAAGATTATTCGAAACGATTTCGTTTAAATTCTTACGCTAGTAACTCCTCCACCCCCTCCAAGTTTCCCCCTCCCCAGCTTACCCCCAAGTTCCACCCCAACTCGTGGTAATTTATTTTTCATTCATAATATCTTCCAACGATAGTAGTCGGGGTTTGCAGCAACAGAAGCAGCAGAAGCAAAAGCAGCAGCAACAGCAACAGCAGCACGTTGCTCTCGGTATCTTTTTAATTAAGTAGATTCGTCGGCAAGAGGCTCCCAGTTTTCTGCTCCTGCTTATAAAGTTATTACACCGTAGAAAAGAAAAGAAAAAAAGAAAAAAAAAGAAAAAAAAAGGGGGAAGAAGAAGAAGAAGAAGAAGAAGACCGTGTAAAAGCTTGCGAGTGGGCTTGAAGAGGAAAATTCCTTCGGTCTTCGGAGTTAAGCTCGAGCTTGAGAAGGAAAAGAAGAAGAAGAAGAAGAAGTAAAAAAAAAAAAAAAAAAGAAAGAGAAGATAATAAAAAGTAACGGAGGGTACAGGTTAAACGTTTAATCGGTTAATATCTTGAACGAGGTCAACAAATTCACTCTTGTGTATATATATATTTAATTATTCTAACAATTTATGTATGTGTGTGTGTGTATTGTAAGAAATTTATTTGCATAACTAAAGAAATTTTATTAGAAGAAAAAAAAAGAAACTAAACATGATTTAATTATAAGAATGAAGAATAAAATTATTCGAGTTGCATCGAGTGTACGTGAAAGTTTACAAAAATAATATATTTTTGTTTCATTTTTGAAATAGTAATTAACAACATTATTGTAACAACATTTATTCGAATGACGAAAGAAATTTTATTAGACAAAAAAAAAAGAAACTAAACATGATTTAATTATAAGAATAAAGAATAAAATTATTCGAGTTGCATCGAGTGTACGTGAAAGCTTACAAAAATAATATTTTTTTGTTTCATTTTTGAAATAGTAATTAACAAAATGATTGTAACAACATTTATTCGAATGACGAAAGAAATTTTATTAGAAGAATAAAAAAAAGAAACTAAACATGATTTAATTATAAGAATAAAGAATAAAATTATTCGAGTTGCATCGAGTGTACGTGAGAGCTTACAAAAATAATATAATATTTTTTGTTTCATTTTTGAAATAGTAATTAACAACATTATTGTAACAACATTTATTCGAATGACGATGAAAGACATTTTATTTAAAACAAAACAAATTAAAAAATTAGATATGAATTCATTAATTTATTGTAGTTACACAAATAATGTTTCTTTTTTTTTATTGAAAAAGTAAATTAACAAATTCTCTCACGTTATATTATATTATATTATATATTTTTAATTATTCTTATTGTAAGAAATTTTTATAAAAAAAAAACTAAACATGTTTAAATTAAATTAACTTAACAAAAAATAAGAAAAATAAGAAAATAATTATTCGAATTGTGCATTGAGTGTATACGTGGATGCTTATGAAAAGTAATGTTTTTCTTTTGAACAACAATAAGGGTACTTTTCAAATTCTACTAGAAAAAGAAAAAAACTTAACTCGTGTTGAGGAGGGGGTGGTTGAGAGTAGGAGACTGTAAGGGGAGGGGGTGGTTGCTTTTAACCCGATCGAACTAGCGACTTTTTATTTACTTAATAATTCAGTATTTCTCGTTGCTCGAGTAAAGCGTCGAAAAATAAAAGAATTTCCACATCCTCGAAGGAATCCAACTAGGAATCCAACTAGCAATCCAACTCTCCAAAGATTTTCTTTTCCTTCTTTCTTTCTTTTCGATTTTTTCTTTGTTTTTTTTTGGTTGCCCTTTGACAATCGATTGGAAAAGACGTTCGTTGAAAAGTACTTTTGTGTTCCTTCTTTTTATTTCTATTTTTTCTTATTAATATTATTAATTTTATTTATCAATCTATCATTCTTCCAACAAATTTTCGCGTAACAATTTTCTTAATTAGAAGTATAGTAATTAGTTACGATTATTTGAATATACAATCTTGAGTATGTTTTAAAAACTTATTCGAAACATTTATAATTAATATTAGAACGTAGTTATTATAGTTTTGATAATATTCTCAATCTAATAATTTACTTTATACCATACTTTAATCATCTAATAATAGTAATCTAATAATTTTCATATTCTATATACACCACTTGTTTCTTTACATAATCTCATGTAACAATAATAATTAAAATGTAAGAAAAAATTGAATATCAAAATTCATCACAAAATGAGATTTAAATTAATTTCAACAATATAATTTTCATTTTTAATTAAAAATAAAATAATGTATTCACATTTATAAATAATATTATCATTTGATCATATAAATATTTCATTTATTATATAAATACCATAAAAGTTAATCAAAAGTAAATATATGTATTATATATTCAAATATAAAATGAGATTTAAATCAATTGCAACAATATAATTTTTATTTTTAATTAAAAATAAAATAATGTATTCACATTTATAAATAATATTATCATTTGATCATATAAATATTTCATTTATTATTATTATTCTCATGATCGTTAGAATGATCATCCTATCTGCCCATAATTATGAAAGTGGTCTAAGTAAAAATAAAAAAAAACTGGTGTGTGTACTTATGTACGCACGTAAGAAGTTATACTTCTTTTGCGTACCGAAACAAACATAACCTCAATAACCTCAAAAATAACTTTAAAAAAAAAGAAAGGAAACATATTTTCAATCGATCGATATATTACATATATAAGAAAGAATACAAAACAAAAAAAAAACAAAAATATCAAAATATAGATATCAGTCCACACTAAATATAAGGGAGATATATCGAATTATTTTATGCGTCAACCGCCATGGCGCTGTGATAGCATTGTTTCCCGCTCGATCATTTAAGTAAAGCAGCGCTGAGTACGATTAGTATTTGGATGGGTGACCCGCTTGAGAAAAAAGGGGGGAAGAAGAAAAGAAGACAACTTCATGCCGTATACTTGAAATCGCTTTGCCGCGCGTCGTAAATACCGACAAACTTCATGGTGTCGTTTTTCGTGTCGCTCGGAACAAAATCACTCCCCATTACATTTTCCCCAACGCGCCAAAAGAAGTATAATTTCAAAAAATAAGTTTATTAGTTATTTCACAGCACATTATTTTCAAGTATTATAAATGAATTCAACATAATTTTCACAAATATTGTCAAAAATGAACCGTTAGATATTGTATTTGTTATTTCAATATTAAATAGAATTCATTTAATGTTCAAATGTAATCCTTTCGATACCTCGAAACAACAAAAATATGACTCAAACCACTTTCATAATTATGAGCACATATAACAACAATATTTTAACAACTTTTTTCCAAGTTTCAAAATTGCACAATAGTTTTTTGAATCGTAGGATAAATCCTTGTTGTCTCGTGTCCTTCCCATTTCTCAACTTGTCCTATTAAAGGTGCGAATTTCGTGGTGTTAGCGATGCAACTATCAACCGAATTGAACCAAACTAAACCAATGCCAAGCAAAGTAAAGTAAAGCAAAGTAAAGGAAAGGAAAGGAAACGAAACGAAACGAAACCAAGCCAAGCCAAGCCAAGCCAAGCCAAGCCAAGCCAAGCGAGCAACCGTCAAGGAGGTTCCTACGAATCCTTTTGAAACGGTGCCTGTGGGAAGAGAAGAAGAAAGTTTAAACCCTGGGACGTGAATCCTTCGAGTCTCGTAACTTCGACAAAACTTCTCCGTCATTTCTACGTTCGACTTACCACCACTATCACGGTGGTGTGGTGATGGTGGTGATGGTGGTGGTGGTGGTGGTGGTATGCTGCTAGAACGAAAATTACTTTTACTCGCGTAAAAAAAGAAAAAAAAAAAGGTAGTAGAAAGTAGAAAGTAGAAAGTAGAAAATAGAAGAAGGAATTTTCTTAATAATATTTTTCATTTCTTTTTTTTTTCTTTTTTATTTATATATTTATATATATATATTTATTTCAAATTTTGTATCATCATTTTTTTAGAAATAATTTGAAATAATTTATTGTTATTTCTCTTTTTTCTTTTTTTTGCAAATATCAATTTTTTATTATCGACAATAGTGAAGAAATTTGACAGAAAATTTGAATACCTTTGACGATATTATTGTTATACCATGTTTTTTTATAACACAGATAAAAATTTTTTTTTCTCCCACTACCACATTTTAGAATATTTACAAAATATTCGATTTAATATACACATACATACATACATTTTATATAATATAATCATTTTTGCATATAATAATAATATATACATATAATAATAATAATAATATATAATAATAATAATATATATATAATATAAAATAATATAAATAATATTATAATATAATTATAATAAATAAAATATGACGAATAATTTACGAGTGGTTTAATATTCGATTGAACGTTTCGAATTGTAATTTTTTTTCTTGGTTTTTCTTATTCAATTAAATAAGATACTTTTGATATTATATATTCGTAGGATTGAGTATAAGATAATAATCAGTATTAAAAGAGAATCAAGGATATATATATATATATAGGATCGTTAAAGCTTTGTTTAAGACCGAATTTCTCATTCCACCAGCTATCATCCCATAACTTGGAAATCCCATGAGATAAAAGGCCAGCAGAGCGAATTCGTGAACTCGTTGACTTGTCGAACTACACCGAACGAAACTTTCCTCTTCTTACGGGAGTCGTTCACTTTAAAAGGATACGTTTGACCGATCGTATAAAAGAAACTTCTAATTTTTATTTTTCAATGAAATGCGTCAGACGTTTCGCGAGTTAACATCAAATTCAATTTGACGAAACACGATCGACAAATGCCAACGTACCTTAAAACAATTGACATTGTTTTACAAAAAAAAAGAACAAAAATTAACAAATTTTGTATACAGGAAGAATATTCGTCAAATTTAACCCTAATTTAAGAAATTATTTACGAAAAAACTGTAAATAAATTTACAATACACTGTCTATTGTAAATAATTGTAGGGTTTGAAGCAACACCCTCCCCCCCCACCCTAACGATGCCATATAAATTTATAAAGTTTCATAAACGTTTAAAAAAATGACGAGTCGCGGTTTCTTTTTGGCGATAGGAGGACTCCAACGTTATTTACATTTAAAGTGGGGTTTACAAAGTGGATCGTAATAAACACAGGAGGGTAGTTACCCCCTTTCCTACCCCCATCTTTCACCCTGGCACGAGTCTATCTCCTATTTTCTCTTATATCTTTTTTTTTCATTCTTTCATTCTTTCATTCTTTCATTCTTTCATTCTTTTATTCACTCTTTCTCTCTCTCTCTCTCTCTCTCTTTTTGTCTCTCTTTTTACATTTTTTACTAACCCTCTCTATTATTATTTTATTTTTGTTTTCCTTTGTTTTGTTTTTAAACGGAAGCTTCAAACACGCTACAACTTTTAATATCAACTACCACCACCACCACCTCCACAACAACCACCATTTTTTCTATATGGTGACAAAAAATAAACTTTACAATCGTGGTAATATAAATTCAAAATATATTTAAAATATATAATTTTTATATATGTTCAAATATATTATATCAAAAATTACGAACGATTTTTTCAAATATACTAATATATTTTTATATTTATTTTTTAATGAAATATATGAGCCGTTTATTTTGAAAGTGGCCTAACTCCATATAACCTTAAATTGAGATATTTAAAGGTTTGCGTTTCAATGCAATTAAAAATATACGTAAAGAATAACAATGAGTTATGTTGCTTAAGTGTATCTAAAGGTATTCAATTTACAGTTCCTATTAAAATAATGGCAATTATTAAGTGAATAATATGCGTTTTCTTACCAAGAATGGAGTTAGGTCACTTTCAAAATTAACAACCAGATTCGTTATCAAATTTGAAGGAACCGAAGTCCATTCAACATTATTTAAGATGCTTCAAATTGCGAAAAAACAATACTTATTTATTTTACATATCTTTATAACACTTTAAAAACATAAATTATGCGATTCAAAATATTTTTACAAACATAAATTACAAAACAATTTTCTACTCATCTACATTTGTGTATGTGAAAGGGATTTAAAGAAATCATGATGTTCGGTGGTATATCGTAATAAGTCAATTATGTCCTTGAATTTTGCGGTTGTAATTTGTCTTATATTTTTATACAGTGGTGTCAATACAATATTTTCGAACTTTCTTGGTCTACCCCGACGTGGTATTAAATTCAGGACTTTCAAATTTTCGTTCTCATACATTGATGACTTATAGAAAATCTTATTCATTTTTGACAAAACGCATCCAACATATTTTTAACCAGTTTATTGGTTCTCCGTTAGAATTCTTGACCCTTTTAAAAATTGCGTCTTCTAATAATTTTGTTGACAAAATCTTATTGTCTCATTTCACGTACAATAAAGTTATTACCTTTCCGACACTTTTTGATAATATTGTAATACTCTCGGGGGACAAACAGTAAATTATTTTTTTTTAATGCCATTTTTATCACACCAAAATCTCTACTCCTAATGGAGTTAGGCCACTTTCAAAATAACGGTTCAGTGATTCAACTAACTCTGAAAACTTATGTGTCCAGAATTACCGTATTTACTCGGAATATAAAAAATCTGAAATGCTTTATTGATAGATAATTTGAAGCTGTACATGTTACCGTGGGTAACCGGAAAAAAATGAAAAATGGAGTTAGGCCACTTTCAAAATAAGCGGCTCATATATTTAAATAAGATAACACACACACACACACACACAATGTATTTCTCAATGTATAATAACTTGTTATATACGATAATTATATATTATTATTAATTATTATATAATATATTTATATTATTATATATTATATTATATATTTATATTAATTATTATATATATAATTATATTTTATTTAAATTATTTACATTAATTATATATATTTATATAATAATATATTTATAATTATGTTATTATTAATTATCTTATATTCTGGAATATACTTTTAATCGAAAAATATTTTATTTCTTTTCTTTTTTTTTTTTCTAAATAACAAACAAACAAACTTTAATTAAATTAAATGAATTATTTAAACTACTTTTAAAATAATACATACGTAC
Organism: Polistes fuscatus; assembly: GCF_010416935.1. Classification (NCBI taxonomy): domain Eukaryota; kingdom Metazoa; phylum Arthropoda; class Insecta; order Hymenoptera; family Vespidae; genus Polistes; species Polistes fuscatus. The sequence goes on from NW_025113100.1 coordinate 1,102,706, forward strand.
ATACAATAGATACACATATATAAGTATCAAGTCAAATACAGTATCAAATAATATATACAAATACACGTGTATATTTTCTCATAGTTATTTGACACTCTATAGTAGATCTACTTCAAAATGTTACTTCGATAAAGTAGTACAAAACCTACGAGTAGATATAAAAAAGTATATATATGTACTATGTATATACCACACCAAAAGATATATGACAGTACTTATGTACTAGCTAAAATAACATAAAGTCCTCTCACATATTGCTATAACGTATTATACTCGGCAAGGATGAAGAATATCTTTGAACGTTCGATTTTACTAGTAGCCCACACGTTGTTATCCTTCACCCACGAACCTATCTCCATTTTTATATTACAAATATACCGGGTGTCTCCCTCCCGAACTCCCTTTTTCGACGTATCGAAAAAGAAATAATAAAAACAAACATTACAAATTATTTTCAATAAAAAGAATTTGAAATACATAATTTTCCTTGGTTTGTTAAACAATGTAACTGTAAATTTTTATAATAATTTAAAGAAATAAAAAACAATATGTTAGAATTATTTTTAATAAACCTTTTTTTTTGAGTATTTTACGAACGCATATAAATGCATGCAAATATTTTATATGTAATACAATATATGTATATAAAATTCAATATTGTATATAATATATATACAAACACATGTATATACACATGATAGAAATTTAGAACCTGATGCTCGTGTGTTCAAAAAAAGAAAAAAAAAATAATGAAAAATAAATTCTCGAATAAAAGTTCATTTGTACAAGTTTAAACTATAAAATGTGTACCAAGATACAACGTTTCGTATTATTACTACTCGTTATTTGAAAATTCTCGTTAAACTTTTGCATCCTACGATGCAACATCCTTCGAAACACTTTGTAAAATATTTGAATAATAAAAAAAGAAAAAAATTGCATATAAAATTGAATATCTTACTATTTGCTCGTATAAGTAACGATAATAATTAAATAAATTTTCTAAAAAAAAATTAAATAAATTTTTAAAAAAAATCAAAGAACGATTTTTCTAAGTTCCATTAAATTAATCGTAAGATTCTATCTCGAAGATTTTCTATTTGTTTTTTTTTTCTTCTCTCTTTGATCTGATGCTTCAATTTGAGAGAAAAACAGAACGTTTTCTATGCAAATCTTGATACGTATTCCCCATAATACGATCTATTTGTGTTGAGTTAAAAGAGATCAAGAGAAAGATAAAAGATAAATAGAAGAAAGATACAACAAGCTATACATAAAAGGTAGTTACCTACCTACCTACCTACCAAACCTATCTAACCTTTTGGCAAACGAGCTTTCAGGATGACGTTATAAAATGGGGTTCGAATATCCTTGAACATTAAAGTCCAAGTTACGATCTAATTTAGTAATACTAACCTAGGAATACAACTTTGAGAGTCGAATTATTTTCTATAAATATAAAAGATATAATAACTTTACTAGAAAGGATTAACACGAGTTACAAAAGGGTTAATGTGTTTCGTAGTATTCAATATTTCATTTTATAATAATTATATTTCATTAATTTAATTAATAATGAGAATGACAATTGATGTAGTTTTTTTATAATAAAAAATATCACGTAATGTCTGACAGTATTTATTATTTTCTTACGTTTTTTATTTAAGACAGGATTACTGTTTGGTAGTATTCAATATTTCATTTTATAATAATTACATTTCATTGATTCAATTAATAATGAATAATAATGATATAATTTTTTTATAAAAAAATGTCACGTAATTTCTGACAGTATTTATTCTTTTCTTACGTTTTGTATTTAACACAGGATTATTGTTTCGTAGTATTCAATATTTCATTTTATAAATTATATTTCATTGATTCAATTAATAATGTATAACAATTGATATAGTTTTTTATAATAAAATATCACGTAATGTCTGACAGTATTTTTTATTTTCTTACGTTTTGTATTTAACACAGAATTATTGTTTCGTAGTATTCAATATTTTATTTTATAATAATTACATTTCATTGATTGAATTATAATGAATGACAATTGAATAATTTTTTATAAAAAAATGTCACGTAATGTCTGACAGTATTATTCTTTTCTTACGTTTTTTATTTTAACACAGGATTATTGTTTCGTCGTATTCATATTTCATTTTATAATAATTATATTTCATTGATTTAATTAATAATGAGAATGACAATTGATATAATTTTTTATAATAAAAAATATCACGTAATGTCTCAGTGTATTTATTATTTTCTTACGTTTTATATTTAACACAGAATTACTGTTTCGTAGTATTCAATATTTCATTTTATAATAATAGTATTTCATTGATTTAATTAATAATAAGAATGACAGTCGATATAGTTTTTTTATAATAAAAAATGTCACGTAATGTTTGACAGTATTTTTACTTTTCTTACGTTTATTTATTTTATTTTTGTTTTACGTTTTAACACAGTATTACTGTTTCGTAGTATTCAATATTTTATTTTATAATAATGATATTTCATTGATTCAATTAATAATGAATGACATTAATTTTTTATAGTAAATGTCACGTAATGTGTCTCAGCATTCTTTTGTATTTTTTATTTTCTCGTAAGAAAAATTTTTTATTATTAATTATATTATTTTTTATTAGTTTTATATTATTTCATTACTATAATAAATTATTCATCTCATATAATAATTATTTGTCTTTATATATATACAATATTATTTTTATTTATTAAATATATTTATTGTAATTTATATATATGTAATTATATATTAATTTCAATCATTACATCATGTAATTCATTGTGTATATATGTATAAATACAAATAATTTTTTAATCTTCATATTATATCATTTTTCTATAAAAAAAAAAGAAAGAAATTTGATTGTAAAAGTAATAAAACAAACAAACGATAAAACAAGAGAAAAATATTGAAAGTAAGATAATTATACATATATAACAAAAATAAATAAAAAAAAACATGTAAAATGATAAAAATCCGAACTTTTTTCCAACATATTTCACGCTCACACACATTCACACACGCGCTCACACAAAACTCGCACACGTTTCATTCGACGGTAATAACGAGGAGGGAAATAAAAAAGAGAAAAAAAAGATAAGAAAAGAAAGGAAATGAAAAGAAAAGAAAAGAAGAGAAAAGTATGAAGATCTTAAGAAGATTCGCGTAATCCAGATCGGGGGAGGGGGGAAGGGTCCGTAACAAAACGAAAGAGAAAAAGAGAAGACGAGAGAAAGAGTGGGTGGGGTGAATCTCTTCATCGACGACGAGAAGGATATTCAACCTAATTTTAGTGCGAACGGCCGTAATGTAACTCCACTTAATTCCCCGTTCGGATTAACCTACATGGCGACACACACACACACACTAGCTATTGCAACACACCACTTTAGTTAACTTCGATCATTCATTATATTCCGCAAGAATAACAAGGAAACTCGTCGGGGGTCGGTGGGAGGGGTGGGTGGGACGTAGAGGTGGAATAGGAGGTGAAGGGGTGGAAATTAAAAGAACGAGAGAATGAATAAATTGTCCATTATTTTGTTGACCGGAAAGAAAAAAAGGTGTACGAGTGGTGGGAGGTGGGAGAGGGGGAAGAAATAGGGGGAGGGGGACAGTGATAAATCCATTCGTTGAAATTTTCGAAATATAAATTATTCGAGGAAACATTTCGAGAATATTTTTAACTTAATTTACGTTAATCAGCGAGTTTTTATTTTGTTTTATTTTATTTTTCTATTTTGTTTTCTTCCAACGAAATATTTCAAACGCGCGTAGGGGGGGTTTTGGGTTGTACCCCCGCTCCCGTCCCCCGTGAAAACGATAGAAATAATTTGACAAAAAAGTTTTGTCGATCGACGAAAATTTCGTTCTGCCGTTTGGGGTGCATGTTTCTTTTTTCTTCTTTTTTTTTCTTTTTTTTGCTTTTATTTATTTTTCGTCGATTTATTTTTTAAATAACGATCCGAGCGAATGAGTAGAGGAGGAGTGCGTTGTAACAAATTTTGCGGCGGGTATCATCAACGCGAACTAACGTTTCGATTTTTTCCCAACGTAATATAGAAGAAGTATTATTTTTTTTTTCGTTTTGTAACAACGATATTTCCGATCGTTGTTAATTGAGTAACGAATAGGTGGTGGTGGGAGGGGGAAGGGGGGAGAACGCGTTACGAAATTTTTTAACAACTTTACCAAACAAATCTATATATATAGATATATGTGTGATATGTGTGTGTGTGTATGTGTGTATTAAACGTTGGCTATAAAAAATGTATGAATCGATTCGTTTAATAAAGTTCAACTCTGGTTTTGATGACTCTATCTCTACCAGCGTATACATCATGGTGGTTTTTATTTTAGGATGGATTTTGAACTTTTTATTTTTCCAATACTATAAAAACACTACGTTATTTAAATGGGAAAACTTACATCGTCGTAGTGCAGCAGAGATTTCAAATTGTACGAAGAATATTTTGATCTATTGAAAACGTAAATGACTATGACAAATATTATTATTAAAATCAAATAATATGAATTTTTAATGAAACCTAAATTTTCTAACAAAGTTTTTCTCTGTCTCTTTCGTATTCATGATTATTCGCGTATGAATAAATAAAACTACTATTTCTTTTATTTTTAACAGAAGAGGGTATCTTCTTCCCCTACCCCTCACCCCTAATAACATTTTATATCGGTATAAACGATAGCAATTTTCATACTCTCGTGCCGCTCTTATCGATAAGAATGTCTCGTAGGAAATAAAAATATAAAAAAAAAAATAAGAAACGAAAGAAAAGAAGAAAGGAAGGAAGGAAATAAAGATAATATCACGGTGTGAGAAAGTTTTTCGATAGTTTCCTTCTCTTTCTCTCTTTCTCTGTGTGTATACATGTGTATATGTGTGTGTCTGTGTATGTGGAGGATTCTCCTTACAGTTTCCGCATGCGGGTAATCTTATAACGGCAAAACGTTTCTGATCGTTACAGCTAGACAAGTGCGAACATCGTTTCGAGATAACGATGTTGCATCTAATGGACGTCCAATATGGCCGCCTTTGATGTCTCCATTCGTATTTTCTCTCTCTCTCTCTATCTCTATGATTCTCTTTCTTCTTAGTTGGTAATAGAACTTCACTACTTTCACTCTAGTATGACGCAAAGTACTTGCAACCAACAAAACCGGCTCGCAAACTGACAATTTCATTGTACCCAATAATCTCGTTCAAAAGTATACATCGTCCATCTTTCTTTTCTTTTTATAGTTTTTCTTTTTGATTTATTTATTTATTTATTCTCTCCGAACATTTTTCGGGGTTAAATATAAATATTATCTTTTGTTTTTCATTCAAACGAATTTGTATTTTCGATACTCGCAAATAAAATGTATATAAGTTTCTTTAAATCGTTGTAATGAAACATAACCTATAATCAAATTGTGATCATTGCGTCAGGTGATATGAATTTTGTTTCTTTCTCTTTTTCTTTTCTTTTTAAATCTAATTTGGATTTTCGATACTTTCAAATAAAATGTTAATTGTTTCTTTACGTCGTAATAATGAAACATAACCTATAATCAAATATTGATCATTGCGTCAGGTGATATGAATATTGTTTCTTTCTCTTTTTCTTTTTCTTAAAAAATTAATTTGGATTGTCGATACTTTCAAATAAAATGTAAGGTGTTTCTTTACGTCGTAATAATGAAACATAACCTATAAACAAATTTTAATCTAACATAATTGTAAAGGTATATCATATATTTACGATATATGATAACGTTTTAACAGTAATAATAATAATAACAACAACGATGACGAAAGTGGGAAGGGAATTATTTCAATATGGTAATTTGCATTCACTAACAATTCATTTCCTGGTATCGCAAATAGAACCAGGAGATAAAAATCCTACGAGGGGGAATTCTTTTCTATTAAAGGGCAATCGTGTTCACTCTCTCTCTCTCTCTCTCTTTCTTTTTGTATTTCTATCCTTCTCTCGTACCATCGTAAAATTCAATCTGCGTTTCCCTGTACGTCCGACAAGCTATTCCATTTAATTACATTTACCTTCATAAGCCATCTTAATCGACGTGTCTCTCTTTACGGCTAATGAAAATTTTTGTAAAATTATTTAATAGTCACCTTTTGACTATTTATAGGAAGAAGAAGAAAAAGAAAAAACAAACAAAAAGAAAAGAAAAGAATATTTATTTTCTCTACGATAAAATAAATGAAAGATTTTACGATACATACTTCGATTAATTTCGTAATAATAATGAATATTAACAAAAGTATAAAATAAAACTAATATTTATATTTAAATAATAAACAATCGTTCATAACAATATAATAAGTTAAGAATAATCTAATGAACGTGTAATAATTTTAAAGAATAAGAAAAGAAAAGAAAAAATAACCCAAAAATGAAATGAAAACGATAGAATAAATGAGTCCATAGAAAAAAAAAGAACAAAAAATATAATGAAGATACACTTTTATTCTTTTCAAAAATATATCTCGGTGGAGAAAAATATTATACTTTCTCGATTTTTCCGTTTAAGTTTTTGAATTAGTACTTATTCCACAAAGTTTAAACTAGGTCGTTTCTCTTTTTCTTAGCGTTATGATACGATAAGTTTTAGTTCGGTTAGCTTACTATAATCGAGACGAGTAGTTTAGTACGTATACATATGAGCCGTTTATTTTGAAAGTGGCCTAACTCCATATAACCTTAAATTGAGATATTTAAAGGTTTGCGTTTCAATGCAATTAAAAATATACGTAAAGAATAACAATGAGTTATGTTGCTTAAGTGTATCTAAAGGTGTTCAATTTACAGTTCCTATTAAATAATGGCAATTATTAGTGAATAATATGCGTTTTCTTACCAAGAATGGAGTTAGGCCACTTTCAAAATTAACAACCAGATTCGTTATAAAATTTGAAGGAACCGAAGTCCATTCAACATAATTTAAGATGCTTCAAATTGCGAAAAACAATACTTATTTTATTTTACATATCTTTATAACACTTTAAAAACATAAATTATGCGATTAAAAATTTTTACAAACATAAATTACAAAACAATTTTCTACTCATCTACATTTTGCGTATGTGAAAGGGATTTAAAGAAATCATGATGTTCCGGTGGTATATATCGTAATAAGTCAATTAGTCCTTGAATTTTGCGGTTGTAATTTGTCTTATATTTTTATACAGTGGTGTCAATACAATATTTTCGAACTTTCTTGGTCTACCCCGACGTGGTATTAAATTCAGGACTTTCAAATTTTCGTTCTCATTCATTGATGTCTTATAGAAAATCTATTCATTTTTGACAAAACGCATCCAACATATTTTTAACCAGTTTATTGGTTCTCCGTTAGAATTCTTGACCCTTTTAAAAATTGCGTCTTCTAATAATTTTGGTACAAAATCTTCTTGTCTCATTTCATGTACAATAAAGTTATTACCTTTCCGACACTTTTTGATAATATTGTAATACTCTCGGGGGACAAAGAGTAAATTATTTTTTTTAATGCCATTTCTACCACACCAAAATCTCTACTCCTAATGGAGTTAGGCCACTTTCAAAATAAACGGTTCAGTGATTCAACTAACTCTGAAAACTTATGTGTCCAGAATTACCGTATTTACTCGGAATATAAAAAATCTGAAATGCTTTATTGATAGATAATTTGAAGCTGTACATGTTACCGTGGGTAACCGGAAAAAAATGAAAAATGGAGTTAGGCCACTTTCAAAATAAACGGCTCATATATATATAAAAATGAAACAACAGTCAAGCAGTAGGAATAGTAACGCATTCTAGAAAATAACATCCAAAATGGTGAGACCAGTTAGATTTGCGATATAAATCATTAAAGTTAGTACTTTCCTTTGTGTTATATATATATATTACTTTTAAACAGAGAATAAAACGCGCAAACCTTGGCAAACCAGTTTTCTTTTTCGTTGAACGTTGCAAACGGCTCGCCAGTTTGCACAGAGTTCATTTTTATCTGTCCACCCCCATCGCTGACTATGCTCCCACCCGTTTTATTCCTAGCAAATCATTTACCTCGGGAAAAGCTGCGACAACCGGAACAACCCTGTCTGTCCACTCATATTTTCCATATTTTTATACAATTTTTATCGTACATCTTCGTCCCTTTTATTTCTTTTTGTTTTCTTTTTTTTTTTTTTTTAAATATATCTATATATATATCCCTTTGACAGTCTTTTAGAAAACGTCAACTACTCGTATCTTCCTTATTAATGGAATAACAGATTATATTTGAAAATATATATTTCATCATTTTAAATACGTATTTTTATTTGTTTTATATTTCGCGTAATATAATATTTAAAATGATATTAAAAATATAAAAATATCAGGATTTAAATGTCACTTTGTTCGAAACGTTTACAATCGTAAAAATATCTCGAATATTATCTCGAAGTATTTTCAGATAAAAAATAAAAAAAAAAAATAAGCTTCCAAGAGTACGTACGTACTCTTGCAATTATTATTATTATTCAACGTAATATAATATTTGTATAAAATAATTCGAAATATCTGTGTAATTTGTAAATAAAAAAAAAAAATAAAAAAAAACAAAAAATTTCTCTGTACGTGTTGTATCGATACATATCCATGGTATCGGATAATATTGATCTATTTCCATGTTGGATAGCCAAAACACAATGATGGCATATCAATTTTGGATGATTTATACAGGCGACGTATTGCAACTAGGTAGAATTCGTAATAGTTGCATGTTGTAGATAGCGGTTAAGCGGCAGAAGCGTTCGTATTTCGAAGGGTAACGATAATGAATGCGTTTACCAGAACTTCAGACTAGTTAATATTTCGATAACAAACGAACAGCTTTATTTTAAGTTATATATTACACCTATTTAATAATACTTACAGAAATATACACCGTGTTCAACTCTCATATCTGAGATTAAAGTTTAAGAAATTTAATATAAATATCATTTAAATTATTTATAATAATAGTTAATTATATTATATATAAATATTGTTATTTTTTAAAGAAATATATTTCTTCAAATCAACGTTTATAATAAATTAATAATATACAGTTAATATTGTTTGTGGAAATATTGAAATATTTTGACTGACAGTTTTGTTTAATTAAAAAATAATAATAATAATAATAAGAAGAAGAAGAAGGATAAGAAAATGTCTTTAGACTGATGAAACGAAGTTTCAAGTTTCAAAGCAATCCGAACGAAGGGTTATCGGTACTTTTATACACCCTCTAAAACGATCGATGAGAAAATATGGGGTAGATATAAGTGTGTGTATGTGTAATATAGAAATATAGGTAGGAGTAAGTATATATAATACTGTGTTTGTAAGCGTTACCATGAGACATTTTAACGCGAAGCCCCATCGAGTGTATTTTAATGCTCAACAAAACCCATAAATACGTTGGTTTTATACGACCAAAATTTTAAGACAAATAAATTGTAATATAGGACCAGGGACAAAGTTTCATCGTATGTTTTTTACCCCCCCTCCCATGGAAAAGTTTTAAATAAATCTTTTTCATACTATGGTTTGAAATTATTATATTTTGTACGATGTTTAATAACATTCTGATATCATAACTTGTTCAATTATTTTTCATGATTTCTTGATAACTGTCTAAAATATTATACAGAATATCAAGTATTTATTTTTAGTAAACTCAGTAATATCTTTTTATCTCGTTTGTATAATAAAAATTGAATAAACAAATATATCCTAACTATTTTTTTTGTTACTACAATAATAATATGTAATAACTTTAAAATCCTGGCAAATATCTATCAGAAAAATACGAATACCGTTTTCCCCGATGCAATAAAATACAATATTACAAAAAACATAAATAAATCCACCTTAATATATCAGGCCATTTTTTCTTGAATTAGATGACTACATTCTTACCATTCATTATCATAATTACCCTAACAATTTGCAATTCAACATAAGGGGTGGAAAATACGAAATAATTTTCCCCGAGGCATAAAACAATTATTACAAAAACAATAATAATAATCCACCTTGATAATTATCAGCCACAATTATTTTCTTGAATTAGATGACTATACATTATTACCATTCATTATCATAATTACCCTTAACAAATTTGCAATTCAACTATAAGGGGTGGAAAATACGAAATAACTTTTTCCCCGATGCAATAAAATACAATTATTAAAAAAAAAACAATAATTACATCCATCGTGATATCATTAGTCAGGATGATTTTGACGAAATTGATGACACCCATATACCAGAGACCAACACCTGGTTGTTGTATCTTATGCCTCGAAGGTTAGGTAAACGTGCGAACGAAGCATGGAAGCGATGGTGTCGCGTTAATCAATCTACAATGCGTCGTCGGTTCCTAACACGAGGAGCCACGAGATGCCCTGCACCGAAGCCCGTTAATCCGGTGCCCATTGTTCTTGGAAACATCGCCTTTGAAGCACCTTGCTAATCCGTGAAAGTCGAGGACGTCGACCATGGCATTTAACGTCTAACGGCTTGCTTGCTTACTTGCTTGCTTGCTTGCTTGCTTGTTTAGTTGTTTACTTGCTGTACGTATTTTCAACGAAAAAAATTCATTGTCTGTTTTAATTTAATATGTCAACTTCATTATCATCAACTTCATCGTCATCATCGGTAGCATCATTTTATTTAAATCATATTTGCAAGAATTTTCAACGAAAACAATCCAATGTCCGTTTTAATTTAATATGTCAACTTCATTATCATCAACTTCATCGTCATCATCGTTAGCATCATTTTATTTAAATCATATTTGCGAGAATTTTCAACGAAAACAATTCATTGTCCGTTTTAATTTAATATGTCAACTTCATCATCATCAACTTCATCGTCATCATCGTTAGCATCCAGTATTTAAATCATACTGCAGAATTTTAACGAAAACAATTCATTGTCCGTTTTAATTAATATATCAACTTCATCGTCATCCAACTTCATCATCATCAACTTTCATCGTCATCATCGTCAGCATCATTTTATTGAAATCATATTTGCAAGAATTTTCAACTAAAACAATTCATTGTCCGTTTTAATTTAATATATCAACTTCATCATCATCATCATCATCATCATCATTATTATCATCATCATTATTATCATAGTCGTCATCAACATCATCGTCATCGTCAGCATCATTTTATTTAAATCATATTTATGAAAGAGAAAAATATATATTTTTATTTATTATAAATTATCCCCTCGCGAAAATATAATATTTCTAATAAAATTTGACCAGTATTTTATAATAAATTACCGAGTTAACAATATTTAATTAAATAAAATATCTAATACGAATACTTTAGTCGGTATAATTAATTTGTCAGAATTTTTAATATCCGACATCAATTAAATATCCGAGATACTGTCTGAAGGTTCAATCCGAATTATATTAAACATAAAATATAATAAATATCATTGTATTATTATTATTATTACTATTATTATTATTATACAAAATAATTTTTCGCGTTTCGATTAATTTATTCGAAACAAGATATAGCATTAATCAAAATAAAACCTACGAATGTGTAAATGAAACTTTACTTAACGTTGTTTATTAAAAATAAAAAAAAAGAAAAAAAATATAAAAAAGAGAAAGAAGGAAAGAAAGAAATGAAAATGATGAAAAAGGAAAAAATAATATAAGCTCGGTAAATAAGGAGAGGTAAGAAAAGAAAAAAAATCCTTTGGAGAGGGGTCTATCATCCTAACCTAAGATGAAACTTTTCATTTTCCATGAAATTCTTAAGAGGAAGGGTAGTAAAGGGATGTACAACACGCAAACACCGAAGGTTGTTCAACATCCACTAAAAGTTCGTTCCATCGTTCCAGCGTTCCCTCGTTCCACCACGTTCCTCGTTCCTACATTCTACGAAACGATTTGAGAAAATCAAGCGTCCCTCATACCGCGTTTTTCGCCACGTTAGAAATTCGTTGAATAACGTGCGCCATGAAATTCTTAAGAGGAAGGGTAGTAAAGGGATGTACAACACGCAAACACCGAAGGTTGTTCAACATCCACTAAAAGTTCGTTCCATCGTTCCAGCGTTCCCTCGTTCCAACGTTCCTACGTTCCTACATTCTACGAAACGATTTGAGAAAATCAAGCGTCCCTCATACCGCGTTTTTCGCCAACGTTAGAAATTCGTTGAATAACGTGCGAATTTTCTTATTGGTGGAAAACACTCGATGATTGATCATTACCTACCATTTGTTTCATTTTATTATAGTTCCCATTTAGTTTAGCATCGGTTAATGGCCAGTCTTTTTCACGGTAGCATTCATTCCAGCTTTATTGCTTTTTCTTTTCCGCCCTTGGTCAAATGAAGCACCCATGACGTTTTCCTAACCTCGTAAACTTTGCCAAAAACTAATTATCTTTCCTTTTTCTTCAACTTCTTCTTCTTCTTCTCCCATTATTTCTTTTCTTTTTCTTTTAACAAGAAAAATTGTCCAAGCGTATTATTTATAATCAAAATTCTTGTCAATTAAGAAAGTTTGATAATAAATGTTTGTAAACCGAGTGTCCTCGTTGAAAGTTTGACGATGATGATGATGATGATGGAAAGCGTTGGTTTTCACCGACCATCGAATAATTACGGAAATTGTTGTGAAATTTTCTTTAAAGGTTGGCAGATGGAAAAGGGGGGGGAGAAAGCGGGGGAAGGGGAGAGGGAAGGTGGTAGGATCACATATTGTAATTTATTACCTATCGATCGTTCTGGGTAGTTAAACGATCTAATTAAAATGATATAACGTAGTCATTATAAAATATCAATTTATTTTCCCAATAAATAAATAATTCTATCGAAATTTTTTTCATTATTATCATTATTATATATATTCGATTGTGAATTCAAATATAAGTATGACAAATTTTCAAGTAAGAAGAAAGAAGAAATAATATAATTCTTAATCATTTTTGTTTTTATATAAAAATGAAATAAGAAATAAATAAAATCATAGTTCTCAAAAATCATTGCAAACGATGACTATTATTATTATTACTACTACTATTATTACGTTTATCTCTTACGATCGGATCTTTCCCGATTTAGTTTTCATCCAACTAACGCGATAACATTTCGTCCGAAACATCGTTAACGAAGTTATCACGACAGAAATATAATAAAAAAAAAAAGAGAAAGAACAAAGAAAAACAACCCCGGAAAAGAAGAAGAAGATGAAAACGGAAGTAAAAAAATAAAAGAATAAAATCGTAATTGGAAGAAAAATTCTCTCGAAACAGAGAGAAAGAGATAGAAGATCGGTAAGAAACATTTCAACGTTGAGCAATAACCCCTCAACCCCCTGGCTGTTACTCACACACCCTCGACCCTCCTTCAACCCCTCATTTTGCCGTATCTCTCGCGATCTAACTTCTCTCATATTTAATCGAACGTAGTGCCGAGTAGCCGAGCTGCCGATAGTTTCTCCAATATCCGTGTTTAAAATCATTCTGTATCGAACAGGACATGTACGTGACATTAAACGATTACTTCGTGTCCATATATACATATATATATAATATTAAATACATGTTTCATCGTGTATATAATGTATTATATATATATGAATATAATAGAATAATTTATATAATTTTGGTTATATCAAATAATTAGGAAATTATAGTAATTTAAATTATATTTACATATTCCAATTCATTATCGCAGTGTTCATCCTATATATAGTATATTATATATATAATAGAATAATTTATATAATTTTGGTTATATCCAATAATTAGGAACTTATAGTAATTTAAATAATATTTACATATTCCAATTCATTATCGTAATGTTCATATCCTGTATATAGTATATATAGATTACTATATTAATTATTATATATATTTTAGATATATAAATGTAGAATAATTTATATAATTTTCCGTATCTCAAATAATTAAGAAATTATAGTAATTGAAATAATATTTACACATTTGAAACCATTACCGTAGTTCTACATCATTTGAAATTCTTTAGTAGAATACCAATGACGTTGTTATACGTACCTAATGTATAGAGACTTCTACTGTACCCTAAACTTTGTTAACATAGTCCTATTTCATTAAATATTCAATTTCAATTGTTCATTTGTATCTACAATCTCGTTTGTGATTGTTCAATCTTCATTTTCAATTATATTTTATTCTTATAAATTAATTTTATTTCGTAGTATTATCAGTTATCATTTACAATGAATAATAATAATGGCGAATCACTTACTATACACGTACACGTGTATTTATGTGTTTTTTTTGAAGTTATACTTCTTTTGGCGCGTTGGGGAAAATGTAATGGGGAATGATTTTGTTCCGAGCGTCTGAAAAAAACGACACCATGAAGTTTGTCGGTATTTACGACAAATTATTAATTTATATTAGTGTGGACTGATATCTATATTATGATATTTTATTATTCTTTCTAATATATAATATGTCGATAATAAATTTAAATTAATAATAATAATAAATTTTGTTTGTTAAGTTATTTTGAGGTTATTGAGGTTATGTTCGTTTGGTACGGCAAAGAAGTATAACTTCTTACGTGCGTACATAAGTACACACACAGTTTTTTTTTATTCTTTCTTATATATATATATATAATAATAATTATTTTTTTTTTAAGTTATTTTTTGAAGTTATTTTTGAAGTTATTGAGGTTATGTTCGTTTTGGTACGGCAAAGAAGTATAACTTCTTACGTGCGTACATAAGTACACATACCAGTTTTTATTTTAAGGGTGAGGGGGTGTTTGTATTTGGTAAACGTTAAACCCCCATAAAAATTGGGTGTAAATAAAATCTTTATTTCCCTTTCCTCTCTTACTAACCCCCCCCAATCCCACTCCCTTTGCACCGGTGATGGTAGGCTTTACGATCTCAGAAGTTTTATCGGTTCTTTCGTCATTTGTCAGAGCCATTCTCAACTCATTCATTATTAGCTTAATTGTAGTGGGAAAAGAAATTTCGTATTTTTTCTTTTCTCTTTTCTTTTTTTATTTTCCTTTCTTTTTGTCTTATTCAGAAGTGGGTTGGTAGCTACGATACGATTCTACCCTTCCCCACCCCCCTACTCCACGTTCTCAAGGGACTTAAAAAATTTCTACTACTACTTCTACTACTACTATTAAAGTTCGTCGTTTTACGAGACTCCGAACTTTTTTAATAAACAACAATGTTTTTAAACGAACATTTTACGAAGGATGTTAAATCTTCATTTATTTGATATTCCATTAACGAATTGTCTTCACATTGATCGTACGATTAAAAAAGAAAAAAAATAAATAAAGATGAAGATTGAAAATGAAGATAACGAATGAATGAGAATGATTTTAAAATCAAGCCGATTAGAAATCACAATTCAAGAAGAAGAAGAAGAAGAAAACATTTATACTAACAAATGAATACAAACATTTGTAAATTTAAATTAATCTTACGTATTAATTGGAATATTCTTAACAAACAACAACATTTTTAAACGAATTTCTTACAAGGAAAGTTAAATTTTCATTGCTTTGATATTCCATTAACGAATTGTCTTCACATTGATCGTACGATTAAAAAAGAAAATAAAAAATAAAGATGAAGATTGAAAATGAAGATAACGAATGAATGAGAATGATTTTAAAATCAAGCCGATTATAAATCACAATTCAAGAAGAAAAAGAAGAAGAAAACTTTTTACAAACAAATGAATACAAACATTTGTAAATTTAAATTAATCTTACGTATTAATCGGAATATTCTTAATAAACAACAACACTTTTTAAACTAATATTTTACAAGGAAAGTTAAATTTTCATTGCTTTGATATTCCATTAACGAATTGTCTTCACATTGATCGTACGATTAAAAAGAAAAAAGAAAATGAAGATGAAGATTTGAAAGATAACGAATGAGAATGATTTTAAAATCAAGCCGATTGGAAATCACAGTCCGAGATGAATAAAAAGAAAAAGAAAAAGAAGTGGAAGACATTTCCTATCTTTTTTTTATTTTTTTTTCGGTAAATCCTACTACCGAGGAGTTCACGGATGCTCTTCTTCTTCTTCTTCTTCCTCTTATTCTCCTTCTTCTTCTTCTCGGTGCTAATGAACGTGAGATTGGAGAATTGAAGAACGAATTTAAAGAGAAGAGAAAACGGAAACGATGCTGCAAAAATGAGAACGAGAAAGAAAATTCGTAGTAGCATTTGGTTTAGGGGTAAGAAAGAGACAGAAAGAGTGACGGAGAGAGAAAAAAAGAAAGAGATAAAAAGGGGTGGGGTGGGGGGGGGGGGGATGAATGCAGTACGACAATCGTGCATTCTACGCGAATGAAAAACGTTCGTTGCACGTCGACGTTGCACTCGTCGTCTACTACGCTTTAATCGGATTTACTCGCAATCAGTACTTTGTGTATTTTTCAAATCAACTTACACGAATGCGAATCATAACGAGGAGGGGTAGGAAGGGGGACAGGGGACAGGGGACAGGAGAGGAGAGGGGAGGAAGGGGCCCTGTATACGCTTGCTTTCACCTTTAGTACCTTCCTCTACCTTTTTACTGTCCCCCATTTCCCCCCTCTTCCCCCTCCTCCTCCTCTTCCTCCTCTTTCTTCCCTTTTCCTCTCATTTTCTCACCTCCCATGTGCCATTTATATCTTTATCTTCTTTTTTTTCCTTTTTATTTCGTTTTTATTTTGTTTTTATTTTTATTCTGTTCCCTCCTATTCGTCGATACTACACAAAAAGAACGAAGTTTTTAGAATTGAATAATTGCTTAACCCCATAACGAATATGGTAATTTTATTATTCGCTTTTCTCATTTCATCAATTTTTGTTTCAATACTATTGTACTATTCCTAGTAGTTAAATTTTCGATTCTTCTACGTGATCGTAAATTACGTGTGTAATTTTAAAATGAAAAATAAATGAATCTAACTTTCGTACGACATTATTTTCGATGAAGTGAATTTTTCAACGTAATTTTTGATAATAAAGTGATAAATGGCGAATATTGTTCGTTGTATTAACATTGTATTATGTGAAATTGATTTGATGTACATATTTTATTCTAATATATCTTCAAATAAGATACGTATAATTAATATCGTTAAATCACATCACTTTAAATGTGTAAATTTAATTTTGTATTTTTTCAATTTTGAGATATACGTAAAATAAATATAATAATGTATAATAAAAGATATATTATTAATGAATAATAAATAATAATAAAAAATTAATAAATAATATATAATATAAGATATATTATTAGATTAATATTATTAATATTAAATATTATTTTTATTAAAAAAATTGGATAAATGACAATTGAATTTGACTCGGTAATCGTTCGAAATGTGTAAATCTAATTTTGTATTTTTCAATTTTGAGATAAATGTAAAAGATATATTATTACATTATTATTATTAATATTAAATATTATTTTTATTACAAAAATTCGATAAATGACAATTGAATTTGACTCGGTAATCGTTCGAAATGTGTAAATCTAATTTTGTATTTTTCAATTTTGAGATAAACGTAAAAGATATATTATTACATTATTATTATTAATATTAAATATTATTTTTATTAAAAAAATTCGATAAATAACAATTGAATTTGACTCGGTAATCGTTCGACGTTCAAACGTTGATATTTCTTTTTAATCGCATAACGTATTCAACTATCCGTCACGTACAATTTTCTTTACGAACGAACGAACGAACGAAGCATTGAGAATATTTCAGGAAGGAAGGAAGGAAGAAATCAAACGTCAGAACCATGATATCGATATAAAGTATGTATTATGATTATAAAATGAGGATTAAAGAAAGATATTCTCGTTGTTTCTTCTTCCTATTGTTTATTTTCAAATTTCGTTTAATTCGACGAAACGCGATGAGATTTAATTTTTATTGAAAATCTAAAAAAAAAAATAAAACAACAGGATTAATTTATTCTTCTACAAAAATTGTTTCATTATTAATTATTATATTTTATCCGATTATATTTTACATAATAAAAATTACATCGTTTTATCTCATCGACGATTAATTAAATTAATTTCATTTATTTATTCACTTTTTGTTTTAAACAAAAAAAAATATAACTAACTTTTTACTTATATTATAAAACAACAACAACAACAAGAAAAATACAACGACAGTAGTATGATTTTGTAGAAAAATATTTTACGAACCATAAACATAATTTATCCATAAAGAATATCGTTCGTACGAATCAACATCCTTGATTATTAATCACTCACTCATCGTATTTATGATTTATTCATGATTTATTTATGATAATAATTGTTTTCGAATAAGAATCGATCAATCAAAAAGTAAACAAAAAGAAAAGACAAGTACATTCACCCTTTTCCTATTTTACAACAGGAAGGAAAAATCTTTTCCTTTTCATTTTCCATTTGATCTCAATCGTGTAACTGTTGCATCCTAATGAATAAGATTTCACAAAATGTATAATATATACATAAATATATAAATACATTGTCTGTGGTATCCTGTAACAAGAAACGTTTCCAGACATAGGAATCCCTTTTTGATAAATGTTCTTTGTTAAACCTTTTATTACAAGACTGTCGTGCCAAGAAAAGAAAAAAAAAAAGAAAAAAAAAGGTAGAAGAGAGAAGTAGCAGAAAATAACTTTATGAAACCGATATAAGATAAAACAACGAGATGACGAATGTTATTTTTTCTTTCTTTCTTTCTTTCTACATTTTTTTTCTATCATATTTCATTTTCTTCATCTTACTATTACCCTGAATCTTTATTTATTTCCTTTTTTTTTGCTTTCTTTTTGATAACGCGAAAGCTCTTTAATACTTTTTTCTTTTCTATTTTTTTCTTTTCTTTTGTTTTCTTTTTTTTTCGGTATATTACCAACACAATGAAACGAGTAAGAAATAAAATAGGAAAAAGAAAAAAAGAAAGATTCTTCATGCTTAACGAAGGTACTACATCAGTGGAATGTAAATGACGAGAAGATTGGTTCGACGTTTTGAGAGTTACCCTTGGGAAATTAACGAACCACTGGTCTTCCCATTCCCTTCCTTTCCTTTCCTTTCCCTTCCCTTTCCATTCCTTTCCCTTCCCTTCCCTTCCCTTTCCTTCCCTTTCCTTCTCTTCTCTTTCCTTTCCATCTCTCTCACTCATATACTTTCTCGTTGTCGTCGATGCCAATTTACACTGTACGAAATCAGAACTCAAGAAAAGGAACAAAGAAAATTATCAACGATATATATGTTTATATATATGATTTACAAAATTTTCAAAATATTCTCCTTCCCCATTCCATAAACCTGATTTTTTAGGCATTGCTAGCATTACCTGACCCGCCTAGGCATTGCTAGCATTACCTGACCCGCCTAGGCATTGCTAGCATTGCCTAACCCCTGCCTAGGCATTGCTAGCATTGCCTAATTTTTTAGGCATTGTTAGCATTACCTGACCCGTCTAGGCATTTTTAGCATTGACTGTTTTTTCAGCCATTGTTAGCATTGCCTGATTTTTTAGGCATTGTTTGCATTGCCTGTTTTTTCAGTCATTGTTAACATTGTCTGATTTTTTAGGCATTGTTTGCATTGCCTGTTTTTTCAGCCATTGTTAACATTGCCTGATTTTTTAGGCATTGTTAGCATTGCCTGATTTTTTCAGCCATTGTTAGCATTGCCTGATTTTTCAGCCATTGTTAGCATTGCTTGATTTTTTAGGCATTGTTTGCATTGTCTGACCCAGTTGAATTACCCTTAGATAAAACTTTCGAACCTCCGTAGAAAAAATGAGAAATTTGGTCTTTTTTGACTGGCCTATAAGATAACTCGACTATCTTGAGTAAAGTGAGAGAAAGTAAGGAAGAAAGACTAACAGGAAAGAGGATAGGTCACGTAAGTTTGCGTCGTTTGAAATTTTCACCTATGCGATTCCCGCAGCTCGTAAATCCAACCTCCACCCTCCTCTGCCCTATTTCCCCCCTCAATTCCCCCCATTCACCTCCGATGATGGTCCGGCGAACACTCCTTTTTTCTTCATCTTTTATATATTTTTGCAGTAAACGGAAAGAAAGAGAAAGAAAAGAGAATTATGTGGTGGGTTATGGTGTTGGCGATGGTGGTGTTTTTCGAATGAAAATCTAAAGTAAGAAAAAGGTTGCACTGAAATTTTTCTAACTGAAAGAAAAATATTTTGACGAATACATATTCCGTAATTATATAATTATATATAATTAAAATATTATTACATAGAAAAAATATTTCACGAGATATTTTTCACGAAAAATTATTTTCTATCGTTTCTTATTTTATATTAGATTTAGTTTCTTCCGTTGAATTTTTTTCCTTTTTTTTTTTGTTCATTCACACATCTAATTTACGCTTCGAAAGTTAAAAAAATATTTTGCGTCGAAACTGTTTGAATTGATTTTTTTTTTGTTTCCACACTCGTTCGTTCGAATTAAAAATATCATCATTCATTCTTCTCTCGCAATTCATACTTTTCAAAACTGAAAATCTTTGAGAGAGAATATATCCCAATAAAATATTATTATTATTATTATTATCATCATCATCTTATTTATTTTCGCATTCTTCCGTTGAATTTTTTTTTAAACATTTATTTTTCGTTCACACTCAAGTGAATTCACACATTTCGAAAGTTGAGAATATTTCACGATAATTCCAATAAATCATTATTATTATTATTATTATTATTATTATTATTATTATTATCATCTTATTTATTTTCACTACTTTTGTTGAAATGTAAAAAATTTCTTTTTCTTTTCTTTTTTTTCTTTTCCATTCATTCGAATTACACATATATATATATCAATCCTTCTTACAATTCACACTTACATTCACATTTTCTAAGCTGATGGAAGGATAACGAGGTTCTGTCACAAGAACGACGATAAATCGTGACCTGCCTTCGTAAGATCGTAGTTTGATTCGGTGAAGGGTTGCCATTGGACTCTCAACTCTTTGTAATCTCTCGCTCGGTTTTCGTAAAATCCAATAAATCATTCCCTCATTCCTAATTCTCAATCCTTTCTCAATTCCCCCTCAACTTTTACTATCGAATAATTGCAACAAATTCACACCATTTTTCCTTTACCTCATTTTCTCTCATTCATTTGATCAATATTTTTTAACGTTTCTCTCTGTTTTTCTTCTTTTTTTTTTTTTTATTCGATACTTGTTAATAAAATATCAATGTATCGATACATAATCCCCTATCTTTAATTCTAATCATTTAATTTACAATAATAACAATATTTTTCGTGAATATTATTTTATATCTAATGTGAAAAAAAAAAGAAAAGAAAAAAACTACGCGATAAATACATTTTTATTAATTATTGTAAGTGTATTTATTATTTTTATAATTATTATTTTTAATAATTAGACGGTTTTCGAATAAATAGAAAATATACAATAGTATCTTTCTTATTATTTTTAATTTAACTGTAACAGATTAGAAAAAAACAAAAATAAAACATACAATAAATACTGAAAGTATTGGGTAAAGATTGGTAAAACATTTTTATTATTTATTTTAAGCGTTTATACCGTTTTCGAATAAATAGAAAATATACAATAGTATCTTTCTTATTATTTTAAATTTAACTGTAACAGATTAGAAAAAAACAAAAATAAAACATATAATAAATACTGAAATTATTTTGGATAAACATTCATAAACATTTTTATTATTTATTTTAAGCGTTATACCGTTTTCGAATAAATAGAAAATATGCAATAATATCTTTCTTATTATTTTTAATTTAACTGTAACATATTAGAAAAAGATAAAAAATAAAACATATAATAAATACTGAAAGTATTTTGGATAAAGATTGGTAAAACATTTTTATTATTTTTTAAGTGTTTATACCGTTTTCGAATAAATAGAAAATATACAATAGTATCTTTCTTATTATTTTAAATTTAACTGTAACAGATTAGAAAAAAACAAAATAAAACATATATAAATACTGAAAGTATTGGGTAAAGATTGGTAAAACATTTTTATTATTTATTTTAAGTGTTTATACCGTTTTCGAATAAATAGAAAATATACATAGTATCTTTCTTATTATTTTTAATTTATCGTAACAAATTAGAAAAAAACAAAAATAAAACATATAATAAATACTGAAAGTATTTTGGGTAAACATTGGTAAAACATTTTTATTATTTATTTTAAGTGTTTATACCGTTTTCGAATAAATAGAAAATATGCAATAATATCTTTCTTATTATCTTTAATTTAACTGTAACAGATTAGAAAAAAACTAAAATAAAACATATAATAAATACTGAAAGTATTTTGGGTAAACATTGATAAAACATTTTTATTATTTATTTTAAGCGTTTATACCGTTTTCGAATAAATAGAAAATATACAATAATATCTTTCTTATTATTTTTAATTTAACTATAACAAATTAGAAAAAGAATAAAAAATGAAACGTATAATAAATAGTGAAAGTATTGGATTGGTTAATAGCATTAAATACTTCAGCAAGCAGACACTCATTAAACAGCAGTTGCATCTCTCTCGTCAAAGACTTCGCAAATATGTCTTTGAAACGGCAGTGGTGGTGATGGTGGTGGTGGTGATGGTGAAAGATGTATAGTGTATGGGGTAAAGTACTGCGAAGCTAGCTAGTCTCGGGTCAGAATTTCTGCAAGTTTCCTCGTCGTTTGCGATCTAGTTTCGAACCTGGCGTAAATTGTTCAAATATTCTCAATCGATCTATACGAGTTTTATTTACCTTTACTCAACCTAACTCTCCTTCTCTCTCTCTCTTTCTCTCGCACTTTCTTCTTTAAAAGACGTTTAACAAAATGATTCAAAGTAATCACGCGAAAAATCAACAGATAGAAAATTTAATATAATGATTTTTTTTTTTTAATTATCTCTGACCAAAACGACTTATTTTATTTAATTTATTTCGTTAAATATTTTCTAAATTTTATACAGTTGTAGAAATTGTTTGGGATAATGCATTGAATATATTTAAAAAATAGTGCTTGCAATTCAATTATTTTTAATAATAATAAGATTCAATTAAAATTTGATTAAATGATCTGACCAATGATTTATTTTATTTAACTTATTTTGATTAGATATTTTCTAAATTTTATACAGCTGTAAAAATTGTTTAGGATAATGCATGAAATACATTTGAAAAAATAAGGCTTGGAATTCAATTATTTTTAATAATAATAAGATTCAATTAAAATTTGATTAAATGATCTGACCAATGATTTATTTGATTTAACTTATTTTGGTTAAATATTTTCTAAATTTTATACAGCTGTAAAAATTGTTTAGGATAATGCATGAAATACATTTGAAAAAATAGGGCTTAGAATTCAATTATTTTTAATAATAATAAGATTCAATTAAAATTTGAATAAATGATCTGACCCATGATTTATTTTATTTAACTTATTTTGGTGAGATATTTTATAAATTTTATACAGCTGTAAAAATTTTTAGGATAATGCATGAAATACATTTGAAAAATAAGGGTTGGAATTCAATTATTTTTGATAATAATAAGATTTAATTAAATTATGATTAAATGATCTGACCAATGATTTATTTTATTTAACTTATTTTGGTTAGATATTTTCTAAATTTTATACAGTTGTAGAAATTGTTTAGGATAATGCAGTGAATACATTTGAAAAAATAAGGCTTGGAATTCAATTATTTTTAATAATAATAAGATCCAATTAAAATTTGATTAAATGATCTGACCAATGATTTATTTTATTTAACTTATTTTGATTAGATATTTTCTAAATTTTATACAGTTGTAGAAATTGTTTGGGATAATGCATTGAATACATTTGAAAAAATAGGGCTTGGAATTCAATTATTTTTAATAATAATAATATTCAATTAAAACTTCTTCTTTGGAAATATATATATTAAATAAAACAATTGAATTCTAATTCCCCTAATTATGAGATTCAATTTATTGTTTTCGAACAATCTCAATCAACTGTATAAAAAGTTTTCAAATTATCCGATATTATCCCAGATCATTTTACGAGTCCAACAAAATGATGAAAATAAATCCTAAACAAAAAACCTTCCAAAAATACTACGAAGAATCATTTTCCAAACGCACGCATAATATACCTTAAAAATTATTAATACAAGAATATTATTAAAATACAATTAAGAATAAAAAAAAGAGACGAAAAATTCTAACGAAAGTTACCAAAATAATATTTTGATCCTTCTATTCGCATAGACCCCGAAACCAGACATGGATTGTTGAATAGTCGAGAAACACATGGTGGTC
This sequence comes from Polistes fuscatus, assembly GCF_010416935.1. Lineage (NCBI taxonomy): Eukaryota > Metazoa > Arthropoda > Insecta > Hymenoptera > Vespidae > Polistes > Polistes fuscatus. The sequence goes on from NW_025113100.1 coordinate 1,127,169, forward strand.
AACATAGAAAACTATGTTCTCAAATATAATACATATACATATATACACACATATGCATATACATAACTAAGTAGGTAGTTTCGTTGAATGTATGCGCGTGCGTTAGAGGACTTGCAGGACTCCCTCCCTCCCTCCTCTGCTCGGTTTCATAAACGAAATTCTCCCTTTCTAACCGAACTTCGTATTTAGTTCTCAAATACTAACCGGGAACATTTGAAATATCTGGATGAGTTTGGTCGGTGGGAGTTAAGGGGTTCATGTGGGGGTGGCAGGGGGTAGGGGGAAGGGAGGTGGTGATAATATACGTGTAGGTATGTAACTATGTGAAGCTAGAAAGAGAGGGGGAGAGGAAAGGGGGGAGTAAAATGGAGAAAGGACGAAAAGAGGTTGGGGGTGTGGGTGGTGGTGGTGGTGGTGGGTTTAGGGAGAAGCAGGAGGAGGGGTGGAGAAAGTGGAAGAGGAAGGGAATAGGAGGAGGGGGAAAAGGTAGTAGATGAAGGGTAGAGGGAAGAGGTGAGACGTAGAAGGTATAAGGGCGGTCGTATAAAGGAAAGCAACGAAAATCAATAGTTTCGTCTGAAAGGCGTACCGTAGCTCGTGCCGCGCGTAAATTCGATCAATTTAAAAGCAACGCGTCGTACTGCTTTGATAAGTAAACTTGTAAACGCATCCTAGCATACTTGCATTAAAACGTAACTTTTATTTTGTTAAGAATATGTTGTGTTAATGATAATTTAATGAAGAATTTCTTCATTTCGTTTTATTTCATTTCATTTCATTTAGATTCGTTTGATTATCTTTAGATATCGATATTATTATTAAGTATATATTTTTTTGTATGTGTAGTATTCATTATAAATATGTGAAGTTAATAAGTTCATTAATTTTCTGAAAGATATGTTGAAACGAATTAATTTTATTGGTAACTCGTAAATGTATGTTTGAATACTTTGATCAAACTTTTATTTTGTTACGAATAATACGAAAAATTTCTTCATATCATTTCATTCAGTTTCATTTGATTATCAATCATATCGATTATATCATCGATATTATTATTAAAAATATATATTTGTTTTGTATAGTATATGAAATATACTAAAACATACGTTGAAAGAATTAATTTGATTGGTAACTCGTAAATGTATGTTTGAATACTTTGATCAAACTTTTATTTTGTTACGAATAATACGAAAAATTTTTTCATATCATTTCATTAAGACTCATTTGATTATCAATCATATCGATTATATCATCGATATTATTATTAAAAATATATATTTGTTTTGTATAGTATATGAAATATACTGAAACATGTGTTGAAAGAATTAATTTGATTGGTAACTCGTAAATGTATGCACGAATACTTTGATCAAACTTTTATCTTGTTACGAATAATACGAAAAATTTCTTCATATCATTTCATTAAGACTCATTTGATTATTAATCATATCGTTATTATTATTAAATTATTATTAATTATTTATTAGATATTATTATTATTATTATTATTATTATTATTATTATTAAATATATATATATATTTATATGTATAGTGTATTCATTGTAAACAATTAACGTTAATAAGTTAATTAATTTTCTAAAACACATACACATTTGAAAGAATTAATTTATTAGAATTATAAATTCAACAAAAAAATTAACTTATATATTGATTATATTACTAACAATACCAATGAACAATTAACCAAAGAAGATTTTTATATCTTATCATTCATTCCTTCCACCAAATTCTTTCCCCTACCCCTTCGTTCTATTATAATCATTCCCCATAGATATTACTATAGGGTGGTACATATTTCAATGTATCGTATGGATTGTAAAACGTTGACGTTAATAAATTAATGAGTTTCCTGAAACATATATTAAAGGATTAACTCGTTACCTGGTTAGATTGGGAAGAAAATGAGTGTGTGAGTAAATGAGTGAGAGTGACTGAAAGAGAGAAAGAGACACACAGAAAGAGAGAGAGAGAGAGAGAGAGTAGATAGATTAAACCTATACTATAAATTCCGATAAACCGAGAGAAGTTTGGCTACTTGGAGGAAGGTTTTCGATAAGCGATTGTCACAAATACACACACACATACACCCACACACATACACGATACACACGATCATCCGTTAAATCGAAAAGCGACATACAAAGTAGCAACATTCGAAGGAAGGATGAAAAATAGTAAAAATAGGAAGAGGAGGAGGAAGAAAAGGAAGAAGAGGGAGGTGATGGGGGAAAGGTGCGATAGAAAGAAGGTGAATGAGAAGAAGAGATTGCCAAAAGTACGAACATTTTCATTTGTCATTCCCATAGGTGATACATCTAAAGGGTAAAAAACGTAGCAGAGGGGGGGTGAGTGGGTGGGTGGGAGGTTTCTGAGAAGTGATAAAAACATCCAAAAAAAAA
>NW_025113100.1:1138706-1144885 GCF_010416935.1 Polistes fuscatus
ATATATAGGAGCCGTTTATTTTGAAAGTGGCCTAACTCCATATAACCTTAAATTGAGATTTAAAGGTTTGCGTTTCAATGCAATTAAAAATATACGTAAAGAATAACAATGAGTTATGTTGCTTAAGTGTAGCTAAAGGTGGTTCAATTACAGTTCCCTATTAAATAATGCCAATTATTGTGAATATATGCGTTTTCTTACCAAGAATGGAGTTAGGCCACTTTCAAAATTAACAACCAGACTCGTTATAAAATTTCAAGGAACCGAAGTCCATTCAACATAATTTAAGATGCTTCAAATTGCGAAAAAACAATACTTATTTATTTTACATATCTTTGTAACACTTTAAAAACATAAATTATGCGAGCAAAATATTTTTACAAACATAAATTACAAAACAATTTTCTACTCATCTACATTTTGCGTATGTGAAAGGGATTTAAAGAAATCGTGATGTTCCGGTGGTATATATCGTAATAAGTCAATTATGTCCTTGAATTTTGCGGTTGTAATTGTCTTATATTTTATACAGTGGTGTCAATACAATATTTTCGAACTTTCTTGGTCTACCCCGACGTGGTATTAAATTCAGGACTTTCAAATTTTCGTTCTCATTCATTGACGTCTTATAGAAAATCTTATTCATTTTTGACAAAACGCATCCAACATATTTTTAACCAGTTTATTGGTTCTCCGTTAGAAGCTTACCCTTTTAAAAATTGCGTCTTCTAATAATTTTGTTGATACAAAATCTTCTTGTCTCATTTCATGTACAATAAAGTTATTACCTTTCCGACACTTTTTGATAATATTGTAATACTCTCGGGGACAAAGAGTAAATATTTTTTTTAATGCCATTTCTACCACACCACAAAATCTCTACTTCTAATGGAGTTAGGCCACTTTCAAAATAAACGGTTCAGTGATTCAACTAACTCTGAAAACTTATGTGTCCAGAATTACCGTATTTACTCGGAATATAAAAAATCTTAAATGCTTATTGATAGATAATTTGAAGCTGTACATGTTACCGTGGGTAACCGGAAAAAAATGAAAAATGAAGTTAGGCCACTTTCAAAATAAACGGCTCATAAATAATGTATGTATGTATGTATGTATTTTTGGTTTATGTGAATTGGAGCGTGTAGAAGATGATGACACGCGAGATGTTCGACACACAGACACAGCACACGTATAGAAACACACATACAAACGTTGTTGTTTATATTCCTATGTCCAATCAAACGTGTAGATCTTAACAATGCGAGGAAAAATTTGATTCTAACAAAAATATTCATCGGTTATTTCGTTTGTACCTCTTCGCCCCTATCCCCACCCCACCCCATTCCACCCCACCCTCATCCACGTATGTATCCAACTATGAAAATCTCTCTCCAGTTTTTGTTTTTCTCTTGTTTATATTTTTGTTTTTTATATAGGAAACACGAATTGTGTTATTCTACCACAACGAGAAAACGTTCCGTCGTTTCACCTGTAACGTGCTACGCTTCGTTACATTCTCCCAATACTTTTTTATTTTTCATTTGTTTACGATACAAAGAACAAGAAAAACAAGATACAAGAAATAAAAAGAAAAACAAACTTTCAAAGTTTCAAGTAGATAAAATATTATCGAAAAATATTAACTATTTATTTCCCCTACTTCCCTCAACCCCAACCCCTTATTCCCTCTTCATTTTTTATCGTAAAAAACATTTTATTAATCTCGATTTAAATACCACCGAACTACTTTACTTAATTTTTCTTTTCGGAAGAGAAAAAGAATAAGAAGAAGAAGAATAAGAAGAAGAAGAAGAAAAAAAAGTAATAAAATGAAAACCCCGTCCACGGTGAATTATACATAATATCTCTCTTCGAAAAGTTTACCACCTTTGAGGTAATAAAAAAAAAGGAAAAGAAACAAAAAAGAAAATAAAAGAAAAAATTTTAGACCAGAGAGAAAAAGAGAGAGAGAGAGAGAGAGAGAGAGAGAGAGAGAGAAAGAGAGAGAAAGGACGAGTCATGTTCAAACGTATAAAAATTCTCAAGGGTAAACATTTAATTTACCTAAAGGATGAAAGTTTGGAAAAAAAGAAAGAGAGAGAGAGAGAGAGAGAGAGATCGTTGAAGATCGTCGTAAGATTATACCTCCTAGTTCTCGTTCGTTCGCATATAACAGAGATAGAGAGATAAAAAGAGAGAGAGAGAGAGAAAGAGACTCGTACCTATACTTGCATAAATTTATGCTAGTACGTACGTGTACGTAGAATAATGCGATAAATTTGCATCTAAGCCACTGGGGTTACATAGTAAATGTATTAAGCTGTCGCATAAAATAACTTCAAGGATTTCGGTCAGGAGGTTGAAGAGGTGGTAAAGGGAATAGGCGAGGGGGTGGCAGGTGAGAGATGGAAGGGGAGAAGTATCGTAATCTCCGATATTACTTATATATATATAAGTGTAATATATATTAATTATTATCTTATTTATTAAATAAGTGTGTGTGTAATATATAGATGTATTATATAAGTAATTTATACTTATGTAAAATATATATATATAAGTAATATATATTAATTATTACCTTATTTATTAAATAAAAAAAGTAATATATATAATAAATTAATTAAAGTATAATAAATTAAAATAATAAATTAATATATATATAGATGTTATCAATGTGAAAAGTTTTCCTCTGAAAGCTAATGAATTTTCCTCCCTACGAGAAACATGTTATTTATTTTTTTATTGATTTATTTATTTATTGGATTATTCCAAATGGAAATGGATTGGTGAAAAAAAAAGGGTAGGATAAGGAGACACGTAAACTCTTATTTCAAATTAGTAATCGTATTTGACTGTAGGTATATCTTTGACTCGTGTGTACACCGTGAAATTCAATTTATAAAATGAAACCGTAAAAAGGATACAACGTTGGGGAGAGAAGGCTGGGGGGGGGGGAGGAAAGAGCAAACGTGAAACAAATTTTTACAGTCCTAGGGGGTTGGAGAGAAGAGGGTTTCTTCTTTTCCCTTGAGTGGAAATTAGGAACGTCGTGAATAACTCAAATAAAAATTTGTAGTACTGTCCTTGCTTGTTTATAGAAGGAAAGAGTGGGGTAAAGGGGAAATAAAAGTAAAAACGTTTTCCCATACACACACACACACACACCACACACACACACACCACACACACACAAACGCACAATTATTTATAAATTTATATACGAATTGTATCGTTTACGTGTGCACGTGCATAATTATGAATAAATTATTGTATTATACATGCAATTTGTTGAGAATAATTTATTACGAAACATATAAATACCTTATATTTTATAAATATTTGAAATAAATGTTGTTATGTTGTTTTTGTACCGTTAGTAAAATCCAATTATGAAATTCCATACTCATTTTATCGTACTTATTCGTTAGAAGAAAAATTCGAGTGATTTATTTTTCTGTTTTATTTTTTTAGTTTTTCCAAGAGAGAGAGAGAATAAAAACACCGTGTATAAGTGTTCTCGTATTATATTTTTCTTTGACAAATATTATCCTATCTTTTTCAATATTTCAATAAAAAAATATTAATCTTACAATATACTGTTGTGCAATAGTGCACATTTTCAGTAACATCCTGTATTTCTTACTTTAAAATTACTTTATGTTCTTTCTTATCAAAATATTTAATAGTAATTAAATATAAAATATAATATTGTTATAAATTATCGAAATAAATGTTGTTATGTTGTTTTTGTACCGTTAGTAAATCCAATTATGAAATTTCATACTCATTTTATCGTACTTATTCGTTTAGAAAAAAATTCGAATGATTATTTTTCTGTTTTATTTTTTATTTTTTTCAAGAGAGAGAATAAAAAAACCGTGTATAAAGTATTCTCGTATTATATTTTTCTTTGACAAATATTATCCTATTTTTTTCAATATTTCAATAAAAAAATATTAATCTACAATATCAGTTGTGCAATAGTGCATATTTTCAGTAACATCCTGTATTTCTTACTTTAAAATTACTTTATGTTCTTTCTTATTAAAATATATAATATAAATTAAATATAAAATATAATATTGTTATAAATTATCGAAATATTTTGTATCTTTGATCGATATTGTAGATAGTATTACGTTTAAACTAATACTAATACAGAGAGACTATCAAACATTGAATGCAAAAATAGGGGATGATCATCATCTATTCGTCGAACATGAATATCTAACATAGTAGTAAGTGATCCCCTAATTATCCTTCAAAGGATTGACGTATGAAATGTTACACAAGATGATTTACATTCACAGTCAGATTTTACCATAAATGATGTACACATATATTAGGATCATTAAATACGAAAAACGTTTCATTTTTAATTGATCGATATAATATATTTTCATACTAAAGTTTAATCGACGTAGAATTACATCTTAAAACGTTTACTTTTCTTTTATTTTTTTTTTTTTGACGTTATTATTTTATTATTTATCTTATTATTTGATTAATATTTGTGTCGAATAATTAACAAACAAACGAACAAAATAAATAAATATATAAATAAATAAATATGATAATATTGTATGACAAATTATGACTAGTAATTATGAATATTATATAAATAATAAATAATTAAATATAATAAATATAAAATTAATTATTAATAGTTTTTTAGTAATATTAATTATTTATAAATAATAAAAAATAAATAATTATGAATACAGTAATATGACAATTTTTAATAATATTTATAAAATTAATTTAAAAAATGAATTAATTATTTTTTAAATATGTAACACTAACACACACACACATATGCATGTGTCTATATATGAAAGTTTGATTAGGTATACTCTTCTCGTAGATACAATCAATTACTTTTGTGGTAGCAGAGGGTAAAAATGTGGGAAAGAAGGGTAGGGGGGAGTTATTTTCGTGACAAATTGCATAGTGGGAAATATAGTAGTAACATTGCTGCAATTTGTTAGGCTTTACTTCCATTTCGAGATAAAAAAGTGTCCTCTCTACTGTTTTATCTCTTCTTCTTTTTCTTTCTCTCTCTTTCTCTCTATTTATTTATCTTTTTTTATTTTATTTTCTTCTAGTTTTCTTGACCACTCAATTCGATTATACGAAACCATTACGAATCATTAAAACGAGCTTAAATTGAATCTGTCATTCGATTTACAATCAATTAACACAACAAGTTTCGTTAAATAAATCAATTATTATAATAATTATTTATTCACAATTACGTTTAGATATTGAAATTTCATTATTAACAAATTAATAATATATATACAGTGTGAAACAAAAGTATGTATTCATATAGTAAGTACGTGAATAGAAAAAAATTTGCATTTTCTACAATTTATATACGTTTTCATGTTATGCATTAACATTAGTAGTAAATAATATAAATAAACAAATGTTAATTATAGTATTTTGTAACTTACAAAACTCGAGTATCTTACATTCGTCTAATATTCAATTTTTATTGATATTAATTATTTGATTAATTGAATAGAAAAAAGAAAAGAAACTAAAAGAAAAAGAAAAAGATTGTCTAATTAATAAAGAAAGTTATCTTTTATAATACTCAGTATAAAATGATTTGAATTATCTACGAAGAGCAATAATAAAAGCAATATATAATATGGAGAAACGTCGTTCGTTATTTTATTAACGATAAATCAACGATATTCATTGGTAGAGAAAATTAATTGGATTTCAATGATGTAATTTATGATATTTTACGTTTCAAATGAAATGCATTTACCACGTATTACATATCTACCTACGGTAATATGCTTCCTCTGTTTAAATTACATTGGATTTATCTATACTGTGTATATATATATTCATAATGTGATATTTCCTACAATCGTTTGAGGGGGTGGCTCCATTGTAAATCCCTCATGCTCAGATTTATAATCATTTTTAACTATAAATAATATTTACTACTAACTATAAATATATATCGTTCATGATTTGTATGGAATGTGTGTTTTGATTATGTGCAAAATTTTATTAGAAAAAGAATGAAAGAAAGAAAATTGTATATATGTTAATTAACAACAAAAAGAAAATAATTAAAAAAATGTATACACATCGAAAATAATTTATTCGACAACCCCTTACGATTAATGAATAGTAAAATAATGGTTTAGGTT
>NW_025113100.1:1145960-1198118 GCF_010416935.1 Polistes fuscatus
CTAATTTTAAGTAAGAAATTAATGATTTATAATCTAAATTTAAATATTTATTAAATAATAAATATTAATAATAATAATATTTATTAAAAATAATTTAATAAAATTTAAATTTTAATTAAATAATCTAAAATCAATTATTTATAATATAAATTTAAGTAATTTAAGTAAGAAATTTATAGAAAGAAAAAAAAAGATCTCAAACTAAAGTAAATCGAAAAGTATAATGGTAATCAGGAAGAATAAGAAGTAGAACAAGAAGAAAAAGAAAAAGGGATACACTTAAGTACTAAAAATACTTTCTTTTCTTTCTTTTTTTCGCATTACACCCTTTGGCCTGCTTTACTAGTTCAACCCTTCCTTTTATTTACTTTTTTTAATCCCCTTTCCCTTCCTTCCTTCTTTCTTTCTTCTCTCTTTCCCTTTGGTGCCACTCCTGTTTTTTATTCGGAAAAAAAATACAAATAAAAGAAAAGAAAGGAAAAAGAAGAAAAAAAAAGAAATTGGCACCAAAGTGAACGGGACCAACGACCTAAAGGACACGCGAAGAAGCCGTTCGTTCATTCGTTCATTCGTTCTCTCATTGCCACAGGCTCGAACTGAACTTTGTATTGAGTTTAATTGAGCTTGAAAGTTTTCCGACGTGTTGTCTGGAAGCGTCCACCCCCCAATCCTCCCCCTCCCTTTTTCTCCCACCACCTACACCACCCCCACCCCTTTTATCCCCATTACCTTTCCCATTTCTTTCTTTCTTTCTTTCTTTCTTTCGTTCTCATTTTTTTTTCTTTTTAGTTTTCATCTTTTTCTTATCCGTTTTCCGTCGCTCCTCTCTAACCCCCCACCCCCACCCCTGCCCGTTACCTCCTCTTTATATCTCTTTTACCCACTTTCGATCGAAGCTTCTGCGATAGCGTCGCGGTTTCGAAGTTTTCTTCCAAAAAAAAAGACCAAAGCAAAACTGTATTTTCTATGTCTTTTTTTTTTCTTTTTTTTTTCCTTGCTTTGCCTGCCTTCCTTTCTTTTTCTCTCTCGTTTTTTTTTTTTATTTTTCTTTTTCTTTACTTTACCTTACCTTACTTTACTTTACTTTACTTTACTTTACTTCCTTATGTTTTTCTATTTCTCTCTCTCTCTCTTACTCTATATATCTCGCTATCTCTTGCTAGTTGTGTATTTTTATTTCTCACCTGGGATGTTAACTCGACTATCTATGCGTATGTACAGTTAGATCTGTGTTACTTTTTCATGGGGGAAGAAAAAAAATCTCAGAAGATAAAAGATACAAGAAAATACGTATGAAGATAAAGAAATTGTAGTTTGTGCATACGTTTATACTTATTCGCGTGCAGTATACTCATTTTTATTTTTTTTATTTTTTTATCAGTGATCATTTTTATATTAATCGTTAGAGATAAAAAAAAAATAAATGAAAAATCATTTATATATTATTATTCGACATAATAAATAAATGATTGTGCGTTACTACTAATAAATGATAAGTTTTAATAATAATAATTACATAATTTTCATTTCCGTTTTGTTTTATCTATATATTACATTGTACTACACTGTAATTAATGGCCTTTAGGAAGTCTAGGCTCTAGGATCAATAAAATATTATTAAATAAATAAATAAATATCCTATTGATAATAGCTTTTTTACAATGATTAAACCAATGAACGTTTGAAATTAATTTACAATTGGAATTCAATGAATTATCAACAATATAAAAATATTCTCGTGTAATTGATATACTTTTATTTATAATATATTCGATTATTTATCATCGTATAATATTGAAGAATATTATTCACGAAAATTATTCACGAAAAAATATAAAAGAAAAATGTGTTTCTTCGTTTTTTCCAAAAATACAACATTCTCTTTCACTTTGAAAATAAAAAAAAGAAAAAAACAAACACTTTTACAGTTGGATTGTAATCGAAATGTTAAAAAAACTTCATTCGAAAAGTAGCCGAACTCTCGAAGCAACTTTTCGACAAGGAAAAATTCATTTGTTTTTCTTCCTTGGATAATATAATTACGAGGAATGGAAAAAAAAAAGAGAAAGAACTGGAAACATTTTTATTTCTTTTCTCTCGCCAATTAAGATGCAATTAACGTCATGTAAGTATAATTTTAATCGAACGAGAATTAATAAGCTAATAATTTGTACGATATTTAAATTATTTAATTACATATCAAACAATTTTATTTAAATAATTGTACGAATAATGGAACAGAAAAAACCTCACCCCCCCATAAAGAAAGGGGAATGAACAAATGGACTGGTAACGTAAAAATATTGAAAATTATCGGACTTTCAAAGGTAACAACGCAACAAAACACCCACCCCCACCACCACCACCACCACCACCGTCATGGATTTCGGATAAAGTTAAAGCTTGTCACGTGCCGGTAGGATAAATTAATCCTCGATCAATTAATGCTTCAAAGAATCGTAGAAAAAAGATTAAAAAAGAGAAAAAAAGAAACAAAAAGTGAGAACGAGATAAATGGGAACACGAACGAGATAGAAAAGCGTTTAGTATAGAATCGGCAATTCCAATATCAAATCGAGCGTGAACAACTCTACGAAAAAAAAAACAACACACACACACACACACACAGAAAAAAAAAGAAATAAAACGATTTTCGAACGGTGCTATATAGACTCGACTGTAATATACTACTACTACTACTACTACTATTACTGCTACTTTATTATACTCTTTCGAAAAAGAAAAAAGAAAAAAAAGAGAGAGAAAGAAAAATAAAACAAATATTTCGATCAATTCGAGAAACGTTAAGTATAATTCATTATTATTTAATTAATATACGTACGTTTAATTCGATTAATCGTAAACTTCGTTATTACAAATTTTCATTTGAAAATAAATGATTATTTAGAATTATTAATAAATACGAATGTAAAAAGTTATGTCACACATCAACGAATCTAAATAATATATAACAAATGGGTTTGCGTGTGTGTGTGTGTGATATTAATCGTTAAAATATAATGTGATAAAAATAGAAAATACAAATGATATTAAAGAATAAAAGAAATATCCTGTGCTTTTGTTTCAACAAATCTATCAGGTTTTACTTCATCAACTAGAACTGACCCGAACTGACCTGACCTGACCTGAAACTGAAACTGAAACTTAATTGAACTAAAAAGAATATTAGAATATTTTTTAATATTGTAGGTATTTTAGAACTGTAGAAATATTTTGATACGATTAAACATTAAACGACATAATCATACTAAACCTTATCTCATTGCTATAATAATATTTATATTAATAAATTTAATAATATTAAATTAATTATATAATTTAACTACGAAATTATTCTTAAATAATAATCTACATATATACAAATAATATCAATGATTGTAACAAAAATCTAAATAACTATACACATACATATATTTAAAGTATGAGAAGACAAATTTGAATTTCCATCTTTAAACAATAGACGTCATAATCATACTAAACATTCCCATTCCTACAATATTTATTCATAATTAATAATAGCTAATTCACAATTATATTAATACGAAAACAACAATAATATCAAATAATATCAATGGATTATAACAAAAATCTAAATAACTATACACAAACATATATTTAAAGTATGAAAAAGCAAATTTGAATTCCATCTTTAAACATTAGACGTTATAACATACTAAACATTCCCATTCCTATAATAATATTTATTCCTAATTAATAACTTAATCACAATTAGATAAATAAAAAAACATACAATAATATCAAATAATATCAATCATATAACAAAATCTAAATAACTATACACATACATATATTTAAAGTATGAAAAAGCAAATTTGAATTTCCATCTTTAAACATTAGACGTTATAATCATACTAAACATTCCCATTCCTACAATATTTATGCATATTTAATAATAACTTAATCACAATATATTAACAAAAACATACAATAATATCAAATAATATCAATGATTGTAACAAAAATCTAAGTAACTATACATACATAGATTTAAAGTATGAGAAGAAGACAAATTTGAATTTCCATCTTTAAACATTAGACGTCATAATCATACTAAACAGTCCCATTCCTATAATAATATTTATTCCTAATTAATAATAATTAATCACAATTATAAATAAAAAAACAACAATAATATCAAATAATATCAATCATATAACAAAAATCTAAATAACTATACACATACATATATTTAAAGTATGAAAAAGCAAATTTGAATTTCCATCTTTAAACATTAGACGTTATAATCATACTAAACATTCCCATTCCTACAATATTTATTCATAATTAATAATAACTTAATTACAATTATATTAATACAAAAACATACAATAATATCAAATAATATCAATCATTATAACAAAAATCTAAATAACTATACACACATATATCTAAAGTATGAGAAGAAGACAAATTTGAATTTCCATCTTTAAACATTAGACGTCATAATCATACTAAACATTCCCATTCCTACAATAAATATTAAATAATATCAATCATTATAACAAAAAATCTAATAACTATATACATACACATATATTAAAGTATGGAAAAGCAAATTTGAATTTTCATCGTTAAACATATACGTCATAATCATACTAAACTTTCCCATTCCTACAATATTTATTCATAATTAATAATAACTTAATCACAATTATATTAATACAAAAACATACAATAATATTAAATAATATCAATCATTATAACAAAAATCTAAATAACTATACACATACATATATTTAAAGTATGAGAAGACAAATTTGAATTTCCATCTTTAAACATTAGACGTCATAATCATACTAAACATTCCCATTCCTACAATATTTATTCATAATTAATAATAACTTAATCACAATTATATTAATACAAAAACATACAATAATATTAAATAATATCAATCATTATAACAAAAATCTAAATAACTATACATACATATATTTAAAGTATGAGAAAGCAAATTTAAATTTCCATCTTTAAACATTAAACGACATAATCATACTAAACATTCCCATCTACACAATATTTATTCATAATTAATAATAACTAATCACAATTATATTAATAAAAAACATACAATAATATTAAATATTATCAATCATTATAACAAAAATCTAAATAACTATATACATACACATAGTTAAAGTATGGAAAAGCAAATTTGAAATTTTCATCGTTAAACATTATACGTCATAATCATACTAAACTTTCCCATTCCTACAAGATTTATATAATTAATAATAACTTAATTACATTATATTAATACAAGAACATACAATAATATAAATAATACAATCATTATAACAAAAATAAATAACTATACACATACATATATTTAAAGTATGAGAAGAGATAAATTTGAAATTTCCATCTTAAACATTAGACGTCATAATCATACTAAACATTCCCATTCCTACAATATTTATTCAAATTAATAATAACTTAATCACAATTATATTAATACAAGAACATACAATAATATTAATAATATCAATCATTATAACAAAAATCTAAATAACTATACATACATATATTTAAAGTATGAGAAAGCAAATTTGAATTTCCATCGTTAACATTAGACGTCATACTCATACTAAACATTCCCATTCCTACAATTTAATTCCTAATTAATAAATTAATCACAATATAATTAATAAAAAAACCTACAATATATAAAATAATATCAATCATTATAACAAAAATCTAAATAACTAGATACACACATATATTTAAAGTATGAGAAGAAGACAAATTTGAATTTCCATCCTTAAACATTAGACGTCATAATCATACTAAACATTCCCATTTCTACAATATTTATTCCTAATTAATAATAACTAATTCACAATTATATTAATAAGAAAACATAAAATAACATCAATCATATAACAAAAATCTAAATAACTATACACACAATATTAAAGTATGAAAAAGAAAATTTGAATTTCCATCTTTAAACATTAGACGTCATAATCATACTAAACATTTCCATTCCTACAATGTTTATTCATAATTAATAATAACTTAATCTCAATTATATTAATAAAAAAACATACAGTAATATTAAATAATATCAATCATTATAACAAAAATCTAAATAACGATATACACACATATATTTAAAGTATGAGAAAGCAAATTTGAATTTTCATCGTTAAACATAATCTCTTCTTAGTTCGCTTACTTTGAAGATTAATAGTACACTTAGTGTAGATATAGATATACATACATACACATACATACATATACACATACACACATACATACATAGATATCAACTCGTTAGCGGCTAGAAGATGGACGGATCAACGCAAATTTAACACAGATGAGTTCCTTCCATAGTATTCAACATATACTACAATCTATCCTATATCTACATATACATATACATATATACACATATCTATGCACACGTATACATGTATGTGTACTACTCTACGCGTATCCTTCTCATATAAAATAGCCTAAAGCGTTTGAATTACCTGTCACGTAAGCAGTAACCCCTTAACTTACGACGTTGGACATCGGACCAACCCTCGTTATCGCTCAGAAACATAACGGAATTACCATCGATTCACTCTGCAGTTGCTTTTAATTAATGCAATTAATGAGCTTCGCTAACCCATCGAACGTGCCGAGTTTAACTCGTGGAAGGTAAGAGAAAGAGAGACAGAGAGAGAGAGAACCACCCACACCTTCCCAGACTGTCTCTTGTCTAAGGATTTCACTTTGTTTCTGTGTATGTATATATGTGTGTGCATGTGTGTATAGATATATTTCATCGTGTTTCCCTGCATTTGACCTATAGCGTGGATATATATATATATGTATGTGTATGTGTATGTATATGTGATGTAAGATGTAGAAAGTGATGATATACCTATACGTATACACACATACACACATACAAACACAGACTCACGCACGTTTCTCGGGTTTGATTGTTCAACGCTAGATTGCGGATTTCATATTTATGACACGTCGCTCAGGTACAACCTAACTGCTGCTACCGTGCTTGTAAATAATGCAATCGACTATTCCAATCTCGCACGATCCGCCTCCTAGCCGTAGGCAAACCCCCGTCGTTCTCTAACTATTTCTCCTAAAAATTGAGATTTCCAGGTATGGTGGTGATGGGGGTGGTGGTAGTGGTGGTGGGAGAGTTTCGACAAAGGAATAAAAATGGGTGGTGGCGGTAGGTGGTAGGGGGGGGGGGGGGAACGAAAAATAAATAAAAAAAAAAAAATCAAATAAAATCCGTCAAAAGTGAAAGGGTATTTCTCGTACGCGTCATTTGATTTCAACGAACTTTCCAACCGTTTAAAACGTTTACCTATTTTCCTGTATATGTGTGTGTGTGTGTGTGTGTGGTGTGTGTGTATATAGATATATGGATTAATTTATACAGTATTTATGACCGAATTTATCCAGTTAATTTATTATATGATATATAAATGATCAAATGTTCGTGCATTTTTTTAAATAAATATTTTCCCAAAGTAAAGTTAATTAAGCAATAAAATACGAACTTTGGGCTTATATTTAATTTTATTTTAAATATTACGAAATATTAAATAAATCAAAGAGATGACCAAAAAGAAATGTGAACGAAAAAAAAAGAAGAAGAGAAGAGGAAATGATCGAAATTAGATTTTTTTTGTACTCAAGATTTTCTCGCGCGAATGAATAAACAATAGTATTGGACGGCGGGGTGGGGGTGGAGGGTGGAGGGGAAGAATCTTTTAATTTAACTTCGTTTCTTTTCTTTTCTTTTCCTTTATTTCTTTTCTTTTCTTTTCTTTTCTACTACCCTTAAGTTAGATTAACCCTCTCCTCCGTATTTCCTTCCAGTCTGCTTTTTGTTTGTACGGATTTAAATTACGCGCCATGAATGGTTTCCGTTTTCTTCCAGAACATCCCCCCACGCACTCCCCCTCCCCCCAACCTATTCCACCCCCCGCAGTAGCTCTCATGCCATGCCATTGCTCTTGGAAGATGAGATAAGCCCCGAAATCGTTAAAAGTTCTGACGCACATTCCATTTCTACTTTTCTTATTTCTACTTCGTCCTATCTATCTATCTTTTCTTTTTATTATTTTTCTTGCCATCTTTTCTTCTTCTTCTTCTTCTTATTCTTCTTCTATCTCTCGTATCATCTTTTTTGTTGTTTATTTTTATTTTTGTTAGCTTTCTTATGCTTCCCTTCCTTTTCCGTTTCATTTTCTCGTACGTTCTTTTTCTTTTTCTTCTTCTTTTTATTCGTTTCATCGAATGACACGACCCCGATTCTATGACAACAATAGACAGCTTCTAAAGAAAAGTTTTGGTTAGGAAAATGAGATTTCTTGTTTTTTTTTTCTATTTTTTTTCTTTCTTTTTTCTAGAAAAAAGAAAGAAAAACACAAGTATTACGAATGCATATTGAGTTTTATGGAATAAGACTTCGTGTATACGACATATAAATCTACTCGCTGAAAGAATTCTTTCTCGATTAAACAAGAGCAATAAAAAGAAGAAGAAGAAGAATATCATGAATTTATTTATCAGCAAAAAGTTATACGAAAGTAATACTAAATAACAATTAAATAATAATATCATTGTGTTTAACAATTTGTTTATAACATTTAACCAACGTGTCAACGTGATTTACGTATCATCATATTATTTAGCATTTAAATAATTAATAAAAATAAATTATTTAAATATATATATATTCATCAGATACAAGAAATTGTATATTATAAAAAAATAATGTAAAATAAAATATATTTTCTTTTATAATTAATTAAATCTTTTGTTATATAAATATACCAAAAAACGTATGTGTAATGATATTTGTTCAATACAAATAGAATACATCTACGAATGTATCTATCTATCTATCTATCTATCTAAACACCATGCTCTATAATATATAATTTAAAATATAATATAATAATATTATACACACAATAAATATCATTTAAATATATATAAAATAATATAAAATAAAAAATATATTCTTTTCTAATATTAATTAAATCTTTTGCTAAATATACCCCAAAATAAAACAAGAAACCATATCTATAATTAAATTTGTTCAATCCAACTAGAGTACATCTACAAATGTATCTATCTATCTCTCCACCTACCTATCTATCCATCTATCTATCTATCTATCTATCTATCTATCTATACACGATGCTATTATTTTGCATTTGACATAGCCTGGATCCGGATCGATTGGATCGTATATTATGCGACGTTGAGAAATTATTTGCAGTCGAACCGAAGAGACGTTCCTCTCTGACCGTATTTACGGATAACGTGTCGACTGCAAAACGTTGAGGGTTAAATTCGCTCTACTGTATATGCTTTCACTACAGATACCTGTAACCTGTGTAATCTTCTACGTATTAGTTAAATGTATGACGTACCTACCTACCTATACACACACATACATACACACATACACAGAAACACATATATATATAAATACATTTACGTATTTCTCTATCAATTTATCTCTCTAGCTCTCAATTCCTCTCTTTTTTTTTCTTTTCAATGCATCTGTGTGTATGTGTGTGTGTGACTAGGAGACACTAACTATACCCCAAGCATTAGGATTGATGTAACATGTATCAAAGCTGCAACCAGCTCTCGTTGAGTGATTAGTCAGAGTGCAATGAACAACATACATGCATACTCATTGATGAAAGATTAAATCGTGAGACTAGTTGCTAGTGGGTAATCGTACTCTCTCACATGAGCGAGATAGGATGCTTTCAACGTCAAACTAATGGTGTCTCCACTATTAACAATAGATCGTTCCCTCATCGTTCTGACAAACATTCAACAGTTCGATTAATTACCGTTTTACGTTGACCAATATTATTGCTTGCTGTTACTTCAATCTGATTTTTATTTTTATTCTTTTTTATATACGGTAATTATTATTTATTGTACACACCTTATAGAAATACAAAAAGTAATATATATATATTATTATATTTATATTTGTATTTGTAATTAAATATAAATATACAAATATATTTATATTTGTAATATATATTATTATATTTATTATTATATATATTATTATATTATTAATTCTTTTTTATCATCTAGTATATAATCTGACATTTATTTTTAATATTTTTTGAGATAATTAATTTATCTAGGTGAAATATTTTTATTATACACGTTTCTTTTTGTCAAAGTTTAACGATCATTTCTTAAAATAGGAAAATTAGTTTAAAATATTGTCTCATATAATATATTTTTTTTTTACATAAATCAATAAATATTTGGAAACTATTGGTATACATAATTATGAGTTATGTCTCATTTTGATGAATTCATCAAAAAATACTGATTATACGATCTCAATTATTTCAATTTGTAATCCTTTCCGCGTGCTGGTGTTAATATGAATTATAAATATTTAAAAAAAAAAATAAGCAACGGATTGTTGTTGTTGTTGTTGTTGTTTGGACCGAAAATGATGACCGAGTTAGTGGAAATTGCATTGTTGCAAGCAGTCAAGCCGTAGGGAGGATTAAAGATGATTATCCTGCGAAATGCTGAACGTTATCGTACACTGCCCCAGGTGGTGCACGCACTTTGTCTCTGCTGGTATCTTCGGCACGTGACGTGCAATGTGTACACCATTAGTAATATTACGTGGAACTTAATATAGCAAAACTGTATTATACCTAAGATATATATATATATGTTATCATATTTTTCTTAAAAAAAATAATTCTTCGCGAAAAAAGAAAACATAACATTTCTTTTTTATTTTACAATATTATAACAAAATATTCAAATGCAACGATTAATTCGTTTTCGTAATATTTCAATTTATTATATTACAAAAAAAAAAAAGAAATTGGTATCCTTATTTATGTTAAGTAATTTGCCTGAAAGTTGGAACCAAAGTAAAATAATAAAAACTACGATATCTCGAAGAGATAAACTAAACGTTAAATTAATTTATAGAATATATTAAATTTGTTTAAAACAAAAGAGAACCAAATTAATTGTTATTTCATTTTTTAGAATATTAAATTAATTATATTATTATATATTAAAATATTTTAGATTTTAGATATTAAATTAGATATAGATATTATATTTTAGATTTAGATATTTTAGAATATTAAAATAATTTTAGAAAATTAAATAATTATTATTTCAATTTATAGAATATTAAATTTGTTAAAAAAAAAACGAAACATTAAATTAATTGTTACATTTACTAATATTGGTTTTTATTACTCACGTTGGTTCTGTAATATGATTAATTTGATATTTCATTTTTTTCTTGGAATTTATACAATGAAAATTATAATATTTCGAAGAAATAACTAAACGTTAGATTTCTTAATAAATGAATATTAAATTTGTTTAAAACAAAGCATTGAATTAATTGTTACATTTACTAATATATATATATTGGTTTTTATTACTCACGTTGGTTCTGTAATATGATTCATTTGATATTTCATTTTTTTCTTGGAATTTATACAATGAAAATTACGATATCTCGATGAAATAACTAAACGTTAGATTAATTTATAGAATATTAAATTTGTTAAAAAAACGAAGCATTAAATTAATTGTTACATTTACTAATATTGGTTTTTATTACTCACGTTGGTTCTGTAATATGATTCATTTGATATTTCATTTTTTTTCTTGGAATTTATACAATGAAAATTAAAATATTTCGATGAAATAACTAAACGTTAGATTACTTAATAAATGAATATTAAATTTGTTAAAAAAAAAAACAAAGCATTGAATTAATATTAATTTTTA
Organism: Polistes fuscatus; assembly: GCF_010416935.1. Classification (NCBI taxonomy): domain Eukaryota; kingdom Metazoa; phylum Arthropoda; class Insecta; order Hymenoptera; family Vespidae; genus Polistes; species Polistes fuscatus. The sequence continues at coordinate 1,157,799 of NW_025113100.1, forward strand.
TTACGTTGATTTTACGAAGAAATTGTGATAATTAATTTATTTCTTCGAATTCATATTAAATAAATAAATGATTTGAATGTTTCAGTGGCTCGGTTTGGGCATCATGGCAGTTGGTGTATGGGCATGGACAGAAAAGGATACATTTAACAATTTGTCCCGCCTAACGAACGTTGCACTCGACCCAGCATTTATACTCATTCTAGTCGGCAAGTATTTTTCATATACATGTTTAATACTATTACTTTTTTTATCTCTTTATTCTATGTGTGTGTGTGTTCTCTCTCTCTCTCACTCTCTTTCTCTATCTCTCTCTCACTTTGAATTCTATAGGAAAGTAGATGTCACGAGAGGATTTAAAATACTACTACAATTTCTCTTTTTGTTTTGTTTTGTTTCTTTATTTCCCCTCCCCATTTAAAATAATCCAAACGCGAGTAGTATCTAACGCACTTCAACTTTCAGTTTTTAATCCTTTGCGCTTCGAGTGGCTATTCCGAATCACCCTCGGAATTCGCTTTGAAAATTTTAATGCTCTACTTCTACCTCTACTACTACTTCGGTTGGTAATAAAAATAAAATGAAAAAAAGAAAAAAGAAAAAATAAAAAAAAAGAACAAAAAAGAAAAAAGAAAGAAAGAAAGAAGAAATAAAAGGGGGGGGGAATGCGGTATCTAATTTTCAGTTAATCCGTAGAAAGTTTTTTTTTTATGCGAATTACTGCGGGGAAATTATTTCTTTTTTTTTCTTTCGCAAACAATTTGTCTCGAAACGAAAAAAATGTTCAACTAATTCGAAACAAAGAGAGGAACGTAAAGAATTTAATGTGTGTCTGTGTGGTTCTTTTTATTTTTTTTTTTTTTATTAAATAAATTTGGTTATTAAAATCGATATAATATCGAAATTTATACTACAACAAAAAAAAGAAAAATAATTAGTTGATGTAATTTTTTTCAAGGTCTATTTAAAATGCATTCTTAATTACTGTAATAGAAACTACAGTTTGCAATTATTCGTGAATTAACGAAGAAACTTACTTCTGAGCCCTGTGTGCTTTAACGTTGCCACAATTCAAACGAGAGAATTGCTTTGCAATCTGTTTTAGATGGATTTACTCCTAGTACATAGACACGCATTAACGTAACATTTGTTGATACGAGAAATCAATCATTATACCGATTACATCGATTACCATGAATACATGTACATAATACAACAATCATAGATATATTTCATACATATATTATTACAATTATTTAATTTATAATTTAAAATCATTATTAACACGATATATATCAACATTTATTATTATAAATGATCGATTAGACAAATCACCTGTATCGATTATTATTTTTTTTTATTATATTATTTACGATTAAATATATTCTTGTTATAAGTGATATCATTTTGAATGAAAAATTATTTGAAAAAGATATTTATAGAAAAATAAAAATAATAATTAATTATTAATACAAAAAGTATGTTATAACATTTTTTTATTGTTATTGTTGAAAATATATTTTAATCATAAATATTATTTGACAAATGATATATAATATCAACACGTTTTAATGAATAAACGATAGGAGGGTTTTACAGATTATTATTTATGCTCTCTCGGACAAATTTTACATGAGATAATTCACGGATTACTAATATTCACGAAAGAGAGACTGGCTAATTAGAGACGGCTTCCGGAATCCGCTTAAATTCAGGACGAACTTAATCCCACATTAGGCGCATTCTACGTACCTGAACCTATCTACAAAATTTTACACGTTAAACGTGTTAGTTATTATATTAATCAACGGTACATTAACAATTTTATGTATATATATATTTACAAGGAACGAACAATATTAATATTTTCTTTTTCGTGATTCACGTAAAACACGATATTATACTGAAATAAAACATTTCAATGACGAATAAGATTAAAATTTGTCAAATTAAACTAACTCTTGATCTCAAAATTTGTATAATTACATTTTAATCATTTTTATATTCGTTTTTTTTTTTAAATAGAATTATACTCTCATTTTTCTATGAATTATTTAATAAGATTTTACAAGACACGTATGATGATCTCAAAATTCGTATAATTACATTTTAATCATTTTTATATTTTGTTTTCTTGTTTTTAAATAGAATTATGGAAAATAAATAAAAAAATAAAAATGCATTTACTTTGCATGTTTTATAATGCAGCACGTGTAACATATTTACATAGTACCATTTACTAATAAATAATAATTGTAATAATAGTATTTAATATGTAAATATATGTTAAACGCGAATAACAGGAATAATATTCCACCCTATCACGAAATCTCACGTTACCTAACACATTATTTTTCTATCGCCAACAATAACAATCGAGTTATTCGACAATTGGTCCGTTTTAAATGATCTCACGTTATAATAATACACGTTGAAAAATTTCCTCATAAAATTAAACACATCCATACACCTTTCATTAATATTAATAATCAAATATATGTAAATTAGATGCAACACCCCCACTTTTCTTCTTATATTACGAACACACTGAAGAATAATTTATTAATATTAAATCACATAATATCTCGCATTATAAAATACCGATCGATCAAAACAAACAAACAAGTATTCATAATAAACAATTATTTAAATTCGATATTTACGACACGTAATTTACGAATAAAAAAAAACAAACTCGTGAAATTATATAAAAAACATTCACCATGCGAAGTAATCACAAAAGTTTAAACAATTATTATTATTATTATTATTATTTACGACACGTGATTTACGAATAAAAAAAAACAAACTCGTGAAATTGGATAAAAAACATTCACCATGCGAAGTAATCACAAAAATTTAAACAATTATTATTATTATTATTATTATTATTATTATCAATCATCCCTTTCTCTTAGCAAACTTTGCTTTTATTTTTCTTATATCATTCCCTATCCCTTACAATTCTTTCTCGTACTCCAACTAAACGTAAATTTCATTGTAAATAATTGTGGATAAAAAACATTCACCATGCGAAATAATCACAAAAGTTTAAACAATTATTATTATTATTATTATTATTATTATCATTCATCCCTTTCTCTTAGCAAACTTTGCTTTTATTTTTCTTATATCATTCCCTGTCCCTTCCAATTCTTCTCGTACTCCAACTAAACGTAAATTTCATTGTAAATAATTGTGGATAAAAAACATTCACCCTGCGAAGTAATCACAAAAATTTAAACAATTATTATTATTATTATTATTATTATTATTATTATCAATCATCCCTTTCTCTTAGCAAACTTTGCTTTTATTTTTCTTATATCATTCCCTGTCCCTTCCAATTCTTTCTCGTATTCCAACAAAACGTAAATTTCATTGCAATTAGATTTTAACAGAATTAACATTCCGATTAGATTGTTCGTTGGCAGAATATATCACGTTGGAGAAATTCCACAAAGCATGTGTTGTAAGTTGGTTTACTCGGTGATGTACTAGAGGATTCCTGAATGGTTTGGGACCACGGAAAGCCACTCCTGAACGTGGTCACTCGCGGTTTGGCCGAATGTAATGGTGGGAATTCAGGAATCCTCTGTGACCAATCCAAACATCTCGAGCTTGAACCACCTCTATGTCTATCTGTCTATCTATCTATCTCTCTCTTTCTCTCTTTGTGAGTCACGTACAATGGCCCTTTTGCGTTCTTCTTTCTCCTTTCAACTGACCTTTCACTCACTTCTCTTCTCTTCGCACTTTATTTTTTCTTACTCGAAAGGTAGGACAAAACTAAATCGAGTTTGCACGTGATCTGAACTTGGTGGACAATCAACTACCACCCGATAGAAAATTAAAGGCATTGAAATAACAAGAAAATACAATTCCTATCTAGTCGGCATGATTTATTTGTTCTACACTTCTTTCTTTTTTTTTAACTTGAATTAATTCTCTTGGATATTTTTATTTGTTTGTTTGTTTGTTTATTAACACTGGATTTACCGACTGTGCCAATTTGATTTATTACAAAAATTTGTTTACCATATATATATAAATTAATTATTATTTTTTAATAACATATGTGTTGGTTTTTAGTTACTTAAATTAAATATATAAATAAAATAATTAATTAAATATAATTAAACATATATAAACATATATAAACATATATAGTTAAACTTAATTAAATATATATATTTAAAATATTTAATATTTTAGTTACTTAATTAATTAAATAATATTAATATAAATATTAATTCCTCCCCTTTTACTCAATCCTCCATTCAAACAATGTTTCAATATTTGTAAGTCATTAGAAAAATAATGAACAAAATATCCGTAAATCTAATGTTAAATGAAGAAAATATAATCTATTCTCTTTAATAGAATTATTCATTTGTGCTAAAGTGATACATTAACGTGAATTGTAAATTAATTTGATATATTTGTATTTAGTATAATATAATAAATGTAATATTGAATACGAATTTACGAAGAATGTTTATTGCATTTGATGTACGTTAATTAAATTGCATCATTTTGTTGATCTCGATTTTAATTACTCTACTCAAAGTAATTATTTGATCATATATATATTTTTCATTATAATTTATTCGATAATCTATCTATCATTTTTATTTTGTTCATTTAATTAAACATTGTTGATCTCGATATTAATTACTCTACTCAAAGTAATTTTATTTGATCATATATATATTTTTCATTATAATTTATTCGATAATCTATCTATCATTTTTATTTTGTTCATTTAATTAAACGATTAAACGATTTTTCTTCTCGATAAACATTTGTCTAATTCTCTCCTTTTCACGTTTATATGTAATATCGTTATTTATTTCACAATTAATGTTTGATTTGCACTTATAGTAACGTGTTCGTTGAATCGCAGTGATCAAACGGAGTAAATAACCAACCCAAACCCCCCTACACGTGTTTCCGAACGAACGTTAACGTTTACCACTTTCGTTTTGTTTTATATTGTTATTATTTATAACGTAAATTCGAACGACAATATCGAAACATATTCTCTCTGTCTCTCTCTCTCTCTCTTTAAATAATCCAAATAGCTCGCGTGCACGTTTCTCTGTCGTTGAATTCAACCCCTGTGAGAACTATATTTGAGTTATTTTATTTTATTTTTTTTGTATCCAGTTTATAAAAGGCAAACGTTATCGCGAAATGTTCAATAAATTTACAATTTGTCGGTTACATTGTTTAACGATTGTTCAAATCCGTTATTAAAAAAAATGAAAAAGGACAAAGAAGTTAAAAAAAAGAAACGGAGAATGTTAGTAAAAGGGAAAGAGAATATAAGAAAAGAAAAAAAATAAACTTACCGAACGTTAGTATTACAAACGGCAAAGTAAAGGTATTTGTGGTGACAGTGGAAAAGCAGAATAAGCGTTGATGGAGGAACGTTGTTCGCACGTTATGCATGGCATGAGTTTATGTTCCTAGTGCTTGTCGCACCAATAATATCCTCGTTTCACTTGGAAAAGACGTATATATATTGTACTCGGAGTACACACGTACGGATCACAACTTATCTATGTATATATACATATATACTTACATACAAATATATATATTTATAAATAACGTTCTACCATTTGTCGTTGATACATATATATATATATATATATAAAAGTAACTTGCTTAGGTTTTCTGTTCTTCTATTTTTCATTGAAATATAAATATGTAGATATAATACATAGAATATAAAAAGTATTCAGTATATATATAGATATATTATTTAATATATATTAATATTATTATTAATTTATTATTTGATATATATTAATATTATTATTATTATTAATTTATTATTTAATATTATTACACATTTTTTGTAACATTGTCCAACTTTTTCACGTGTAACCCTCATCACATCATTCTAGATGTCGATAAAAATTTGAGACCCATCGTTTTCCTACGCCGGGATTTGAACCCGGAACCTCTCGCTTTCCAATCGAACGCTCTACCACTTGAGCTATGAAGTCCTACCAAATTTTTATTTAATATATATTAATATTATTATTAATTAATTATTTAATATATATTAATATTATTATTAATTATTGAATATTTTAATATATTATTATGATATTTTTGGGGGAGGGGGAAATCGTAAACTTTTGCAAAATATGATTTTCTTTAAATTAATTTTAATTTTTTATTTTTTATTCTCTCCCCTATTTATTTTCCTTCTTTTTTTTTTTATTTATTTATTTCGAATAACTTTACCCCTCAGTCTCGTATCTATATATAAGTACCTATATATATTTTTTATTACTAAGGGGTAGTAATAAAAAGCAGTTGTTCATATTCGCAAGCATTTTATCGGCATTATTTTTTCATACCCGATCTCTTACGATCCTTTGAATATCGTTTACCCCTTTTTTTTACGATTCATCCCAGCCAACCATTGTATGCAACCCTCATACCTCTTCTTTCTCTCTCTCTCTCTCTCTCGATTTTTTTTCTCTTTTTTTTCCCCATTCGTTGAATTTCCCGGTAATTCTATTTACGCAGGATCCATTTTAACGAATTCTATCATTTTTATCCACAAATTGATCGTATTTAATGATGTTAGGTTTCGATGTTCCTCTCTTTTTATTCTATTCATTCGAAATTATTTTCATTTCATTCAAACAGATTATTTTATCTTCTTTTCGATATAATATAAATCCTCGATATTTTATTCAATATTTTTTTTATATATATACAAGTATGTGAATCGTTTATTCCATTTTCTGTCGTTTCGAGAAAAGTAAAGGTTTGCATATTTGTGTCAATTAAAAAATGATAGGTTTTAATTATGTCAAATCTGACAATGTTTGTATTAATTTATAAATATGTTATTTGAATTAATATAAATTTTCTTTTTTAAGTGAATTTTATTAAAATAATATATATTTATTGAATTTACTTACACACCACTTCCAAAATAAATGATCCATATATTATATAATAGTAACAAAAGAATTGAATTTTTTGAATAAAAAATCCGAACAAATAAATATTAATTTGATTAGTTAAAATCACAAAACCACAAGTAGAAAAGAATCTGACAATGTTTGTATTAATTTATCAATATGTTATTTGAATTATTATAAATTTTCTTTTTTAAGTGAATTTTATTAAAATAATATACATTTATTGAATTTACAAATAGATTTACACACCACTTTCAAATTAAACGATCCATATATTATATAATAGTAAGAAAAAAATTGAATTTTTGGATTAAAAAATCCGAACAAATAAATATTTATTTGAATAGTTAATACCACAAAACCACAAGTAGAAAAGAATCTGACAATGTTTGTATTAATTCATCAAAATGTTATTTGAATTATTATAAATTTCTTTTTTAAGTGAATTTTATTAAAATAATGTATATTTAATGGATTTACTTACACACCACTTCCAAAATAAATGATTCATATTTTATATAATAGTAAGATAAAAGAATTGAATTTTTTGAATAAAAAATCCGAACAAATAAATTTTAATTTCAATAGTTGAAATCACAAAACCACAAGTAGGAAAGAATCTGACAATGTTTGTATTAATTCATCAAAATGTTATTTGAATTATTATAAATTTCTTTTTTAAGTGAATTTTATTAAATAATGTATATTTAATGGATTTACTTACACACCACTTCCAAAATAAATGATCCATATTTTATATAATAGTAAGATAAAAGAATTGAATTTTTTGAATAAAAAATCCGAACAAATAAATATTTATTTGAATTATTATAAATTTTCTTTTTTAAGTGAATTTTATTAAAATAATATATATTTATTTGATTTACAAATAGATTTACACACCACTTTCAAATTAAACGATCCATATATTATATAATAGTAAGATAAAAAAATTGAATTTTTGGATTAAAAAATCCGAACAAATAAATATTAATTTGAATAGTTGAAATCACAACACCACAAGTAGAAAAAAATCTGACAATGTTTGTATTAATTATGAATATGTTATTTGAATTCTTATAAATTTCTTTTTAAGTGAATTTATTAAAATAATGTATATTTAATGGATTTACTTACACACCACTTCCAAAATAAATGATCCATATTTTATATAATAGTAAGATAAAAAAATTGAATTTTTGGATTAAAAAATCTGAACAAATAAATATTAATTTGAATAGTTGAAATCACAACACCACAAGTAGAAAAAAATCTGACAATGTTTGTATTAATTTATCAAAATGTTATTTGAATTATTACAAATTTCTTTTTTAAGTGAATTTTATTAAAATAATATATATTTATTAGATTTACAAATAGATTTACAAATAGATTTACACGCCACTTTCAAATTAAACGATCCATATATTATATAATAGTAACAAAAGAATTGAATTTTTTGAAACAAAAAATCGAACAAATAAATATTAATTTGAATAGTTAAAATCACAAAACCACAAGTAGGAAAGATCTCTTCATTCTCTTCGCATTCGTGAATTTCAGGTTTTGTAATATATTGATCCGCTTTCAAGCGATAAAACTTTATTCTTCCTTTTGTTTTATTCTTCCTTTCTTTCTCTCATTTTCTATCTTGTCTATTCATTTTAAAATCGACTATTTCGGTACACGCAAAGGAATTCCATACGCGGGAATATCCCATCCAGTCCTGGAATTTATCTCTCGTAGAGGCTTTTCCTAGCGATAAGAAAAGAATGAGAAAGAAATAAGGGGAAAGAAAAAAGAAAAAGAAAAAAGAAAGAGAGAAAGAAAGAGAGAGAAAAAAAATGAAACTAAAGAGAAGCATCGGAGGGTTAGGGATAGGAATGGGGTGGGGGGTGAGAATAGGGGGTGGGTTCTTAACTCACGAGAATCTTCCGAAAAGGAATACCGACATTTTCTTGTTCTCCATAAAAATTTCAAACGTTTCAATTATTTTTTTTTCCTCTCTCTCTCTCGTTTTTTAACATTTCCGTATATTTTAATCGACATTTTGCGAATTTCAATTCTTCAGGAATATTTGCAAATAAAATATATATTATATTCGCGTAATACGTATCATTTGTTTGAACATAATATGAAATAATATTATTGATCGAATAAAACTAAACTTTAATTGTTAACGAATTCATTTCTATATTTTTCATCATTTTTATACTTTTATACTTTTATATTTAATCGTTAAATCAAATTCGAAGATTCGATATATGCAATTATTACAAGATAATATTGATAAAATAAGAAATAATATTTGAACGATATCGAAATTTGTTTTTTTTTTGTTTTCTTCGTGGTTTTCCTTTTTTTTAAATTTTGATTACATCAGATAAAAATTTGTAATTATCGGTATACGATTTATATTCATTTTTATTATTTACGTATAACGCATGAAAGTAATACGTACGATATTAAAATAAAAATATTCATTCGTAATATTTGAACGATATTGAAATTTGCTTCTTTTTTTATGTTTTCTTAGTGGTTTCCTTTTTTTTAAATTTTGATTACATCAGATAAAAATTTGTAATTATCGGTATACGATGTATATTTATTTTTATTATTTACGTATAACGCATGAAAATAATACACGTATGATATTAAAATAAAAGTATTCATTCGTTAGAATCAAATTCGAGAGATGATATTAGCGTAGAACGATAAATGAAATTTTATTATTTACGTGTAACATCAAAAAAATAATTCTAACGCCAAATCTATTTAACATTATTGTTATTACAGTTAACGATAATATCTTTCTTTCTTATTATACACAGGTACAGTGACATTTATCATCGGATTTACGGGGTGTGTCGGCGCACTCAGGGAAAATACGTGCCTCCTAGCAGCAGTGAGTACTCACCCCCATGCTTATTTTTTAATTATAATTAATATTTTATGACACTTTTTTTTCTCTCTTTTTTTTCAATCGTATTATAATTTATTCCACTCATTCTGTGTATTATTTGCATAAATAAAGTATTATGCAATTATATATATTTATTTATTTATTATTTATAGTATATTATATTTTTGCATAAATATGTAAAGTATTATTTATGCAAATATTTCGAAATTAATGTCGCCATTAATTCGTTATAAAACATTTTATAAATCAAATCAAAAAATATTTCATATTAATCTCATTTTCAATCTTATTTTTAATACGTTTTATAACGTTAAGATAAAAAGAAATGAAAACAAAAATGTTATCATCGAATGCTTTTAAAATCACGTATCATATGATACTATAATATTATATACATTTATTTATTAAATATTATATTATATTTATTGTTAATCTCTCTCCCCCACTCTCTCTTTTTCTCACTCTTTCTAATTTTTAAATCATTTTTATTTTATTCCAATGATACGACAGTATAATTATATTTGACTTGAAATATTAAACTGATCATTAATTAAATCATGTTAATATTGTATTTTTTTTTTTTTTGCAGTATGCCATATTCTTGGCGATATTGTTGCTAATGGAGATAACTGCCGGTGTTTTAGGCTTCATCTTTAAAGACTGGGTAAGATCATTTTACATTACTTATCAATTTCATTCTTTTTCTTTCAAATAAAAATTAAAAATAAAAACAAAAATTAAAAAAAAAAAATAATCGTTAAAAATTCGAGATTTTTTGCACGAAAGGAAGAAAAAGGAAAGATTTGGTTTTCTTCCTGTTGAAAAAAAAAAAATAGAAAAACAAAAATCAACACGATAAATATAATTTTTAATTGTTTAACGTTTTTAACAACAAGTAGCAGGAGAAGAGAGGTCGATGAACTTAAATGGTCTTTTCCAACGATGAAAACGTCGACAAAGTCTCGAAAACAAACAAGCCAAATACATTCTGCACGTAACCACCCTTTTCCTCCTCCCTTCTCCCTTCTTTCTTCACCCTCCTCCCTCCTCCCTCCTCCCTCATCCCCCCCACCTGTCGGTAGGAGTCAAGTGGAATCGTATATTTTCTCTGTCCGCTACTTTCACCCCTTCTTTTGCTCAACCCTATTGTTGAATTTTCTACTCTTAACAACGGTAACCACGATCCCCATTAACTGTAAAGAAACTAATAAATATATATGTGTATAATATATTATATAATATAATATAATGAAGAAATATATATGTTTGAAGAAAAACATACAAACACAAAAACACTATTACTTGTTTGATTTATATATATGAGCGGTTTATTTTGAAAGTGGCCTAACTATATATAACCTTAAATTGAGATATTTAAAGGTTTGCGTTTCAATGCAATTAAAAATATACGTAAAGAATAACAATGAGTTATGTTGCTTAAGTGTATCCAAAGGTGTTCAATTTACAGTTCATATTAAAATAATGGCAATTATTAAGTGAATAATATGCGTTTTCTTACCAAGAATGGAGTTAGGCCACTTTCAAAATTAACAACCAGATTCGTTATAAAATTTGAAGGAACCGAAGTCCATTCAACATAATTTAAGATGCTTCAAATTGCGAAAAAACAATACTTATTTTATTTTACATATCTTTGTAACACTTTAAAAACATAAATTATGCGATTCAAAATATTTTGTACAAACATAAATTACAAAACAATTTTCTACTCATCTACATTTTGTGTATGTGAAAGGGATTTAAAGAAATCATGATGTTCCCGGTGGTATATATCGTAATAAGTCAATTATGTCCTTGAATTTTGCGGTTGTAATTTGTCTTATATTTTTATACAGTGGTGTCAATACAATATTTTCGAACTTTCTTGGTCTACCCCGACGTGGTATTAAATTCAGGACTTTCAAATTTTCGTTCTCATTCATTGACGTCTTATAGAAAATCTTATTCATTTTTGACAAAACGCATCCAACATATTTTTAACCAGTTTATTGGTTCTCCGTTAGAATTCTTGACCCTTTTAAAAATTGCGTCTTCTAATAATTTTGTTGATACAAAATCTTCTTGTCTCATTTCATGTACAATAAAGTTATTACCTTTCCGACACTTTTTGATAATATTGTAATACTCTCGGGGGACAAACGGTAAATTATCCTAATGTTTTTCAAAATAAATGTGATTCCAACTCTGAAAACTTATGTGTCCAGAATTACCGTATTTACTCGGAATATAAAAAATCTTAAATGCTTTATTGATAGATAATTTGAAGCTGTACATGTTACCGTGGGTAACCGGAAAAAAATGAAAAATGGAGTTAGGCCACTTTCAAAATAAACGGCTCATATATAAAATTTAATATATAATAATATGGTAATAATTTGGTAAAATATGTAATAATATAGTAATATTATATAATATGGTATATATTATATAATAAATATATTATTTATATATATATATATAATATAATGTATAATAATATGAAAATTTCAAATCGTTATTTTAATTATTTTATACCTCGATCATTCGTTTGTTTATTTAAATGAATAAAAAAAGAATACTATTTTTATTGTTTTTAAAAAAAAAACAGATTAAATCACAAGCAACCGGGGGCTTCCAAGCTTTCATCATTCACTATCGCGAAGATCCTGATCAGCAGAATTTAATCGACTGGATTCAAGAGGACTGGGTATGTTATTTAATAACATTTATATATTTTGTTTATATAATATAAGTGTAGAAGTATGAAACCGAAAGAACAGACGTGTAATTTTTTCAAACAAAATTATTTTTTCAACAAAATATTATAATTATATTTTTGTCGTTTTTAATTTATTTTCGTTAAAATTGTTTTTTATCTTATTCTATGTCATCTGAAAGATATTTTTAAACGAATCAACGATTATTATATTAATTCTTTCGAATTTGAGTATTGAAACCTCGAAAATGTGTGATACACGATGAAACGATTCGTAAATGGTATAGTGTATATGTATATGTATATATATATATATGGTGTTAGACGATCGATACAGGACACAACATCCAATGGTGGTTTACGAGAGTTCAATAGAAAGCGATTCCTAGGGATATAACACGTATCCATCGCAATTTAGGTAATCCTATCGATTGTAGGTCGCACATGGTGCTTCAGTTATATTCTATACAAAATTAAATAAATAAAAATAAATATCTAATAAAAATTATATATAATAAATATAATATATCAATAAATAATAAAATAATATAATATATATCTATATATAAAAATATTAAATAAATCAAAAATAATCTATATCTATTAAAAATTGATATTAATTAATAGTTATTGAAAATATAACAAACATATATATAGAAATGAAATAATTTTAATTAAATGAAATGAAATATAAATAATTAATGAAATAAAATAATATTTAATTAAATGAAATAATTTGAATTTTTTTCTAGAATAAATTATTTCAGAAATATTGATATCGATATACCATCCCTTTTTACATTCAATCAAATTGTTATTCGATAAAATAAATTAAAATAAATTGTGATCTCAATATGGATATATAAGATAAAATAAAATAAAGAAATTTCTAAACGAAATATATTATATGAAATAATATTCTGAAAGGCTTGTGAATCTGTAGTTAAAGTCGAGACGAGTCTCTTCTTTTTCTTCTTTCTTTCTTTCTCAAGGGATGAAAGAGAAATGAAATGACGAGAAAGTGAGAGAGAGAGAGAGAAAGAGAGATAGACGAACGCATATTAATCGCAAAGGAATGCAAATTCGCGTAAGAACTGTAATGGTAGGAAGGGCCCATATTGCAAGTGGCGTATGCTGGGCTCAAAGCTTCTGCTTTTACGATTAAATCAGTTACGTTTGCATAGTAATGCGTACAAACAGAAAACTTTGAAACTATTAAAAAGAAGAAAGACAGACGAGACGGTAGGAAAAGGAAAGAAAAAGCGAAACAATTAAAAGAAAACAAAAAGATGGTTAAATCAATTTTCTCAAACGTTTACTCGCCAGCCACCAAAGCTAAACTAATTTATTATCCAATTCGTAATATTTTCGAAAGATTTACAAACAAATAATTTTGTTTCTTTTAAACTTATTATTCGTTAATTTCAATATTTTTTAACGTATAGTCGATAATTATCAAAAAACAAATAATGAAAATAATTAATTATTTTTAATATCATTATTCAATATTGATACACGTATTTTTTAATTCTGACGACAACCTTGATTTTTTCTTTTTTTTTCTCTTTTATTTTTAAATAATTCAAAATACTTTTTATACAACGCGGGCATTAATTTTACAATTTACCAATCAAATAAATAGAATTACTTTTTTTTATATATAGTATATATATTATTTCTTATTTTATTTGTTATGCCTATTATTCATTGCAATTGTGGAATAATCGCGTTTAAAATGTTTTTCTGAATCATTTTTAAATAATTATTTATTATTATTATAATTACAAAATTTTAGAAATAATTCGTCTTTATATTAGTATCGATTAAATATACATACATACATACATATACATATATATATATAAAATTGTCCTACTTTCATTTATTTATTCGGTTCTATATTAATTTATTTGTATTTATTGTATTCCCTTTTATATTTATTTTTCTATGCTTCATTGCTTCTTTTATTACCTCCACCCACCCACCCTATCCTCCACCTCCACCACCACCACCCCTAAAGAATTCATTCATTCAATCCTTATAATTTATTTTTGATTTTTTCTTGTACATTTAATATCGCAGCACCATATCTCCGATTTCACACAAAAGCTACAAATTATTTATGAAAGTTCATCGAACTTAACCTTTTTCATACGTGAACCGAACCCTTTTTTTTCTTCCCTTTTCTTTCCTTTTTTTTTTCTGTTACTTTTTATCCGTTTCCTTCTCCCCCTTTTTTCCTCTCTCATTGCTACGAATTATTTTTGTTTCTTTTTTATTCTTTTGCTTTCGCGTATGATCGAATATCGATATTCAATAATTTTCTTTTATTCGTAGAAATGCTCTCATTAATTATCTCTCCAACCTTTCTCCACTTTTCTATTTTTGAAGTTATACCTTCTTTTGGCGCGTTGGGGAAAATGTAATGGGGAATGATTTTGTTCCGAGCGTCTGGAAAAACGACACCATGAAGTTTGTCGGTATTTACAAAGCGCGGCAAAGCGATTTCAAGTATACGGCATGAAGTTGTCTTCTTTTCTTCTTCCCCCTTTTTTCTCAAGCGGGTCACCCATCCAATTACTAATCGTACTCAGCGCCACTTTACTTAGATGATCGAAGCGAGAACTAATGCTGTAACCGCGCCATGGCCGTTGACGCGTGAAGTAATTCGATATATCTCTCTTATATTAGTGTGGACTGATATCTATATTTTGATATTTTCTTTTCTTTTTTTATTCTTTCTTATATATTATATAATAATAATTATTTTTTCTTTAAGTTTATTTTTTTTGAAGTTTTTTTTTGAAGTTATTTTGAGGTTATTGAGGTTATGTTCGTTTGATACGGCAAAGAAGTATAACTTCTTACGTGCGTACATAAGTACACACACCAGTTTTTTTTTTCTTTGAAGTTTTTTTTTGAAGTTATTTTTGAGGTTATTGAGGTTATGTTCGTTTGATACGGCAAAGAAGTATAACTTCTTACGTGCGTACATAAGTACACACACCAGTTTTTTTCTTTTAGTTACAATGTGTGGTATCGAGGGTCCAAGGATTGGGATCGTAATAATTATTTCAACTGTTCGTCGAGTGACATCGGCTCAAGGGAAGCTTGCGGTGTGCCTTTCAGTTGCTGCAAAAGGAAACCAAACGTACGTAAAGTTTTTATTTCTTTTTTTTACTCTTTATTATACTTTCCCCCTACCCTTCCCCCGTTCCTTTTTTTTCTCTCTCATTCTCTTTCTCTTATTTCTTTTTATAATATATTTTTTTCGATCTTCTTCGTACGTTTAATTTTCTTCTTTCCATTTTGAATGCTAAACACACACACACGCACAGTTATTTATTTATTTTATTCAATAATATTTTATTAAAGTATTCATATCGTCAATATTTTTTTCCAAACTGGTAAACGAAATATTTTTTATGTAACCTTTTTATTTATTCGCAACTTTTATTTTATTTTTCTTCGAGTTTTCGGTTTGTAAATCATCGATATTTATATGACACCCCAATGTTAAAATATATTATTTATTTTTAATTTTTGTTTTTTCTTTCTATTACTTTAAAAATTCAAAATATATGTATATATAATATTTTTATCATTGTTATCATTTCGTAGGAAATTATTAAAAACAAGCAGTGCGGCTACGACGTTAGGAAACCTAGCTACGTAAGTAAAATTCTTTTAATTTTTTATATTTAATTCAATAATACAATTCGTAAAATATATATGTGACAGGGAATTATGGCAATGAATTTAACAATGATCAATCGGCAAATGAATAAAATTGATTTCACGATTTTATTTATTTCTTTATTTTTTTTTATATTTCTTTTATTACAATTATTCAGATCAGAATTTTTCGAATTTTTTTTTCAATTTTATCTACCCGCGTGGCAAATATTTTCATGACCCTAAAGTAAATAAACATTTTTCTTTTTTTTATTATCATAAATTCACAGTGTAGTAATTATCAAACATGTTTTTCAATGAATTTTCGATTCACGAGGGTCAGAAAATTGTTTTCATTTCGTTCCAATATTTCCAACCCTCGTACGAAATCAGGATTAACGTTTTGATAAATCTTTTTTTAATATAAATATGAATAAAATAAATGTGAATTTCTTCAATGTAGTAGTATATACGATTGTTATACCATTGTCATCATTTCCAATCAATATAATGAAACAATATTCATTTTCTATTTAGTATATAATCATTCAAACAAATATTACGAATGTAATTTACTTAATATTATTTATCCCTTTTGAAAAAGAATAATAAAATTAACAAGCAAATGGATATTTATTTCAAAAGTGATATCACGTTAGAAATTCAATATCAAAAAAAGAAAAAAAAATAGAAGCTATTATCAATCTTACAATTTTCATTGTAACAATCATTATCGTAATATAATTAATTAACCATAATGAATTCTTTCAAATAATATTTAAATCGCATTTTCCATTAGAGATATTTTGATTAAAAATGTAAAAGAGAAAATATTCGAACCAGTTATATTTCCCTTAGCTCGTTGGAAATCGATCAAATCGAAAAAATTCGAAATAAATTCAATTATCTCGTTCCCGATAACACTTTCCTAATTATCATTCCAATATATTTCCATATCCATTTAATTGAAATATATACGATCCAATCGATAAAAAAAATTAAATAGAAAAAAAAAAAAATAGAAAAAACGGAGGAAGAAGAAGAAAAAAGAAGAAAAAAACAAACTCGCGTTTATTTCCTGTACTTTTTTTCCTGTAAAGAAAGAAAGAAAGAAAGAAAGAATAGAATAGAAAAAAAAAACCATAAAAAATAATATAAGGTCGTAGAAATATTGATGTTTGTTCGCGTTATCAACCCCAGTGCAGGCTACTACTTTTATGGGGGTTTACGTTAAATCTTTCTTCAGCTTGGTAACAATTTTAGTAGCCATGCATACACGCGTGTCCTGTGTGTGTGTGTGTCTATGTGTGTGTACGTTTCATCCTTGATCTTTTGTTTATTTGTTTGTTAATTATTACAAACAAAATAACGATAAGGATAAACAGAATTAGTCAACGTAGGAATTATGATCAACGTAGGAAATTTATTGGGTCAGTATTTTGATGTCAAAAATTTTTTTCAGTATTTTTATTAAATTATCAATACTTTTTTTTCTTTTTTTGTAGAATAAAATAATAATAATAATAATAATAATAAGTAAAGTAGTATCAATTTATACTATATATATATTTTATATTTATTTATTTATATTAATTTATACTTTATATATTTTACAGTGAAAAAAAAAAATACGAAGAGAATTATTTAAAAAAAATAATCCTCGTTAATAGTATTTTTATTAAATTATCAATATTTTTTTCTTTTTTGTAGAATAAAATAATAATAATAATAATAATAAGTAAAGTAATATCAATTTATACTACATATATTTTATATTTATTTATTTATATTAATTTATACTTTATATATTTTACAGTAAAAAAAAGAAAATACGAAGAGAATTATTTTTAAAAAATAATTCTCGTTAATAAACTGAAAATTTTTAATGCAAAACTAGTGTAATCTGTCGTTAGTATCGAAAGGATTAAATATACGAATAAACATGTTACAAAACTAAAAAATTTAATTATAACAATAATAACAATAATATACATTATTTGAATTGAAATATTTTAATAGAAGTAATTATTTATTACTGAACTGAAAAAAATGTTAACGTTCATATCGTGACCCAAAATATTGACCGAATAAACAAACCTTGAAAAAAAGTAAAACACATCTATAAATAAATATGGAAAAGGGAGAAGAAGGAATGAAAAATTTGATTTGGAAACGAGACAAAATGATAATTTTATGTTTGCCCTTGAAAAATGCAGACGGGAGAGAGGAGTATATTCGAAAGAGGTTGCCTAAGGGCAGGAGAGGAATGGCTAGAGCTGAATCTCGTGCCAGTCGCCGGTACGGTGGTCAGCACTATGGTCCTTCAGGTATTTCGTTTACTATCAAAAGTAAATAACAAAAACAAAAAAAACAAATGCAAAATACAAAAGCTAAAATCAAAAAGAAAAAAAAAAAAAATAAACAAAATAAAAATCGTTTCATCGCATACATTTATTTCATCATTTCGGCACATAAACAGCACCAACAATTTTTTGATTTACTTCGATTGACCTAATTTTTCGGTTCGAACTTTCTTCGATAATATTAAATTGAAAAAAAGTTTTATTAAAAAGAAAAAAAAGTGATTTATTCAATCGATTTTAACCGGTACGATAAACTTTTGTATACTTCTTTGCCTTTTTATTATTTTTTTTTTTTATTTTGACTAACTGACTGACTGACTGACTTTTTGTCCATAAAAAGAAAAAACCTATTAATTATTTAATAGGTTATTAATAAAAATGTTATAAAAATTATTAATTAAAATTATTAATTAAAATTATTAATTAAAATGTTATCCACAATTTAATATCCTTCCTTTCGTTTCGTTTTATTTTATTTTATTTAAATCGAATAACATTTTTTTTATTTTTTTATTTTTTTTTTATGTATGATATGTATTCTATTTTTCTTTTTATTTCTTGTCCATAAAAATAAAAAACCTATTAAATAATCAATTATTAATAAAAATGTTATTCACAATTTAATATCCTTCCTTTCCTTTCGTTTCGTTTTACTTTAATTTATTTAAATCGAATAATTTATTTTATTTTATTTTTTTTACGTATGATATGTATTTTATTTTTCTTTCAACGAGATAAAAAAAAACATCCTATTGCATCGATCGAGCTTATCGATGAAATCCTATTCATCAATTCGAAAGATGGAGAGAAAAAAAAAATAGTAAAAGAAAAAAAAAACGAAACGAAACGAAACAAATCCGTCGCAAACTTAGAAAAAACTTAGAACAACAACTTTCCCATAGTAAAAACCGCATCAGCTTTCGTGCTTTCTTTCCGTACTCTCGTTGTTCTTTCCCATCTTTTTCTATATTACTTTTTTATTATTTTTTTTTTTTTTTTCCAATCCCCCATATACTTCTTTTCTTTTCCCGAGTTTCCCATTCCCTCCCCACCCCCATTTCTCCCGCTTCACTCCCGTTGCGTCGATTTTATTCATGCAAAACTAACACGTAACAAGGTAAAGAAAACAAAAAAAAAGAAAAAACATATTCGTATAAATATCAGAAGAAAGTTCGAACGAATCTTTTTTTTTTTTTTTATTTTGTAATTCAAATATTTTGTACACCTTTTCTTTATTTTTATATATAATAATTATTATTTTTTATTCTTTTCTTTTTTCTTTGTTTAGTAAACACGAACGATGTCGCATGTATATGAATTATTTTCTATGTGTATAAATATATGTATATATATACATGTTACATGAATACGTATATGTATATGTATGCATATTTGTAAAGCAAATTTGTTACACGTAATTATTGTATCATTTTTAAATATATGCTTGTTGTAATGAAAACAAACAAAATAAATCAAAATACACATACACATGCACATACACAAATATATATATATTTATACATAGACATATGTACACCCACATAATACATATATAAACTTATACATACGTGTTAAAAGTACGTGGTGGCTGTTAGAGAGTACGAATATCGTTGAACGTTGACGAGAAACAAGTAAGTAATGAGCTTGTATACGATCGTTAAAACCCCCTGCTGCTGTGTCATTAAAACGGAATAACAACGGCGTAACTTCCGTAAAACGTGTCTCTCTTTTCTCTGGTAAGTACCGTAACTGATTGTTTCGAATTTTATACTAACAATAAGAATACTCATACATGTATATATATATATATATATATGTGTGTTTCTGTTACTTGGTATTTCAAAGTAGAAAAAAAAAACGTATTGAAAATAATTATTAAATAATGGTACTACTTTTTTTTAATTTTTTTATTATGTTAACAAATTACTAATAAAAATGATCAAACAGAATGGGGGGTTGGGAGATTAAAAAGATATCTAATTAATCAAATTAATATTAAAGATATTAATTAATATTATCAACAACAACCGAAATGTGTGTATGTTTAGGAATGCAATATAATATTTTTCAAAATATCTAAAATTATAAGTAGGAAATACAAAATTAATTCTTTTTTTTTTCTTTCTTGGCATTTTATAAATTCGTGATTATCATCATTTAAATCGTAAAATAATCATTATTATTATGTTCAGAAAAAAAATATATATATATACATATATGTGGGATGCGAGCACCTCCAAGCCAAACACTTAAGTAGGCGTTCGTGAAAAGATTGGACGATGGGCCCTGGATAGCTCAATTGGTTAAAGAGCAGTCGCCCGGAAAGCGGAAGATCCGGGTTCGAGTCCCGGTGGGTCCAGTATGTCCAACGGCCCAATTTTTTCACGAATCCTACATATATGTGCCCATAATTATGAAAGTGGTCTAAGTCAAAATAAAAAAAAATAAGTTTAATTATAAGTAATTATTTATTATTTATTATAATTATTTAATAATAATTATTTATTAATATTATAAGTAATTATTTCATATCACATTATTTGAAACTAAATTAATTTAATATAATTCATTCATTGTTAAAAATGATTGGTTGTTGTTTATTTCAATATTATATAGAATTCATTTAATGTTCAAATGTAATCCTTTAAATATATGACTTAGACCCCACTTTCATAATTATGGGAATTCATATATAAAAAAAAATCATTATTCACTTCATATATTTGAATATTTCGTATTTTCTTTCGCGACAAACGTCGCGTTGAATTCAGTTAATCGAATACTCGAGAAATTATATATATATATATATATATATATATATACATAGAAGGTTGGAAACGGGTGTGGGAAAGGTATCACTATCTTATAAAGCACACGAAAGTTTACGAGAAGTTAACACGCGACGCGCATAATGGGACTTTTCCTTGTCTCGTAATCAAGACAATAAATTAATGTCAGAATGTAGTTGCATACATACATACATACATACATATATATATATATATATATATACATGCTCGTTTAGTCTTTCGAAAAGATCGCAGTGTTTGATTTCGATCCTGTCAAAAAGGGTTTCAAAAGGCACGAAAAGAAAAAAGTATATCTATTATCAAAACAGAAATTAAATTCGATATTTTAATTCCAACTATTATTTTTATCTAAACAATATTATTTAAAAATCTGAAAATTAATTTACAGAATTGAAAACGTTGATGTAAAACTTGAGTACATCGAAATACTGAAAAGAAAATAAAAAAGGAAAAAGAAATTAAAGAAGAATATTTTTTTTGGGGTAAGAAAAGAAAACTATGTTTCAAATTAAACAGAAAAATTAAGGAACGAATTTAATTGGCATAAAATGAAATGCATAATCTTATTAAATCGTTAGCCGGCGACTTTTTCTCTCTCTCTCTCTCTTTTTGTGTGTTTGCGTGTATTTACATGTATTTTTTTAACGTAGAACTTAAACTTTGACTTCTTGACTTATTTAATTTTCCTCCAAATCCACTTAAATTCTTTCCGTTTCTCTGTTTTCTCGACGAAATTTTTCCTTGCTTCTCCGAGTTTAGTATAACTCGCAACATGAAAATTAGGAGAATATCTTTGCTAGGGATTTTTCTTTTTTAAGGTAGGGTGGGAAAGATTTCACGAGAAACAAAAATGAAAAGATTTGAAACGATCGTCTCAAAATTAATAAAATTATGTTTATTGTTATAATTTATAACAATAACAGATTTTGTTTGTTTATTCGTAAAATACATTCAAAGCTTTTCTAAATACGCTTAGAATAAAATAAATTACCATCTAATGCAATACCACTACTATTATTCCGTGTTATTGTTTTTCTTCTTCTTTTTCTTCTTTTGTTTAATTTTTTTTATCGAGTTCACTAAGAAGTAAAATTCTCAAATAATTAGAGCAACTAACACCTTCGTTAATGAGCTACTTATGTAATATCGTGGTATTACGATAAGAGTTTCACGAGGGTCTCTGAGAATGAAAGAGAAAGAGAAGGTAAAGAGAAAGAGAAAAAATAAAAATAAAAAAGTGTCGTATGCAGTGGACTCGAGTAAAGTGTTACTACTACTACTCTACTTCTACTACTACTACTATATATATATAATTACCGAATAATTTTCTTATTTTCTTTTACCCTTTATATTTCATTTCAAGTCAAACTTACAATTAATTAAGGATAAATATTAAGCTAATTTTAGTATAGAAAATATTCTTATAATTTTCAAAACATTTTTTTTGTACCAACCATAAGCCTATTTATAAACATATGCACCTACATAATTTAAGTACATCAAAATCAAAATCAAAATTAAAAAGTGTCTGCAGTAGTGTGAACTCGAGTAAAGTATTATAATTATTACTATAATACATAAATTTATTTTTAACAAATAATTTCTATTCTTATAATTCTTATAATTTTCAAAACCTTTTTTTTACCAACCATAAGCCTATTTATAAACATATGCACGTACATACTCTAAATACATCAAAAGAGATCAAAATCAAAATCATAAAGTGTATACAGTAGTTTGAACTCGAGTAAAGTATTATAATTATTACTATCATATATAAATTTATTTTTAACAAATAATTTCTATTCTTATAATTCTCAAATCCTTTTTTGTTACCAACCATAAGCTTATTTATAAACATATGCACGTACATAATTTAAGTACATCAAAAAGAAATCAAAATCAAAATCATAAAGTGTATACAGTAGTTTGAACTCGAGTAAAGTATTATAACTACTACTACAATATATAAATTTATTTTTAACAAATAATTTCTATTCTTATAATTTTCAAAACCTCCTTTTTGTTACCAACCATAAGCCGATTTATAAACATATGCACGTACATAATTTAAATAAATCAAAATCAAAATTAAAAAGTGTATGCAGTAGCGTGAACTCGAGTAAAGTATTATTACTACTATAATATAAATTTATTTTAACAAATAATTTCTATTCTTATAATTTTCAAATCCTCCTTTTTGTTACCAACCATAAGCCTATTTATAAACATATGAACGTACATACTCTAAATACATCAAAAAGAAATCAAAATCAAAATCATAAAGTGTATACAGTAGTTTGAACTCGAGTAAAGTATTATAATTATTACTATCATATATAAATTTATTTTTAACAAATAATTTCTATTCTTATAATTCTCAAATCCTCCTTTTTGTTACCAACCATAAGCTTATTTATAAACATATGCACGTACATAATTTAAATAAATCAAAAAGAAATCAAAATCAAAATCATAAAGTGTATACAGTAGTTTGAACTCGAGTAAAGTATTATAATACTACTACAATATATAAATTTATTTTTAACAAATAATTTCTATTCTTATAATTTTCAAAATCTCCTTTTTGTTACCAACCATAAGCCTATTTATAAATATGCACGTACATACTCTAAATACATCAAAAAGAAATCAAAATCAAAATCATAAAGTGTATACAGTAGTTTGAACTCGAATAAAGTATTATAATTATTACTATCATATATAAATTTATTTTTAACAAATAATTTCTATTCTTATAATTCTCAAATCCTCCTTTTTGTTACCAACCATAAGCTTATTTATAAACATATGCACGTACATAATTTAAATAAATCAAAATCAAAATCATAAAGTGTATACAGTAGTTTGAACTCGAGTAAAGTATTATAACTACTACTATAATATATAAATTTATTTTTAACAAATAATTTCTATCTTGATAATTTTCAAAACCTCCTTTTTGTTACCAACCATAAGCCTATTTTAAACATATGCACGTACATACTCTAAATACATCAAAAATAAATCAAAATCAAAATCATAAAGTGTATACAGTAGTTTGAACTCGAGTAAAGTATTATAACTACTACTACAATATATAAATTTATTTTTAACAAATAATTTCTATTCTTATAATTTTCAAATCCTCCTTTTTTTACCAACCATAAGCCTATTTATAAACATATGCACGTACATAAGTTAAATAAATCAAAATCAAAATTAAAAAGTGTATACAGTAGTACGAACTCGAGTAAAATATTATTACTACTGCTACAATATATAAATTTATTTATCATAATAATTTCTATTTTACTTTTCCTTCTTTCTTTTTATTTTAAAAACTTTTTAAATTAAATAAACTAATTTCATTCTATAGAAAATATTCTTACAAAATTTTCAAGTATCTTCTTCTATACAAACATAAGCTTATTTACATAAACTTATGTACGTACATACATACTCTTATGTATATCGAAAATAGAATGAGAAACTGAGTAAGAGAGAGACAGAGAGAGAGAGAGAGAGAGAGAGAGAAAGGCAAAGAGACGAGAAGGAATAATAGAAGAGACTGGTAGTAGTGGGTGGTTGAAAGCTTTGCGTGGTTACTCTTACTCTTGGGGTAAATTTGAAGCACGAAGTAATAGAGTGGCGTTGTTACTTAGACTTCGTAGTAACATTACGTTCCTATACGTGCCTCTTTACCAGGTATTCCCATAAATTTTCTCACGACCAAACGAGTTTTTCTCCTACCCTTCGTTCATTCATTCATTCATTCATTCATTCGTTCATTCGTTCATTCGTTCGTTCTTTCTTTCTTTCTTTATTATTTATTTATTTATTTATTTCATTATTTATTTCTTACTTTTCTTTTATATATCTTTCCTTCGTCGTAAACCACCATGGGATTTTTGTAGAATTTTTTTTTTCTTTTTCTAAAAGACACGAATAAAATTTGAAATCGTTCGAGAGAATAAAAAAACGATAGGAATAAACATAATATTATTACATTTTGTTTTTCTTTTTCCTTTCTTCTCCTTCCTATTTAATAATAATAATAATAAAAAAAATAAGCATACAAAGATACGAATTTTTTCGAGCTAATTGGACAAAATATTTTCTATTTTTCTATCATCGATTCCACCACCCTCTTCCTTTCCCCTGCCTTGTCATTTTTATCGCGACAATTTTTTGTGTTTATTTTTTCTAGCAAACCCCCCCCACTCCCACCCCAAAAAAAAAGAAAAAAGAAATATAAATAAATCAATAAAAATTACGACACGAGTCAATTAAAAATCGTCGACAAATATGAAAATTGAAATTTTAAGGAGACCTAAAAATAATAGGAGACAATTCACGAGTTGTGGAGAAAAATGACGGTGAGCAAATCGGTGGCCGGTTTGATTTGTTTTTTTTCAGAACTTTGAGGTCGCTAAAGTGATTTACGAGAAGGGATGCGTTCAAGCAGGAGAAGAATGGATGGAACGAAATCTTCTTCCAATTGCAAGTGGCGCGGTCGTTACGGCTTTTGCACAGGTATATGCATTCTGAACGAGTTTATCGAGGTTGAAAGAGGATTTCGTGTATATATTAAACACCCCCACCCCTACCCCCACCCCCACACTCCACGTTGTACATAAATATATCAAACTTTACAAAATATATATATATATATTAGTTTTTTAAGTTTTAATGATCACAAAATAAAAAGGAACTTTCTTTTTATGGTGGTTTCGGGGTTAAGGATTTGAAGAAAAATCAGCTTTAATGGGGAACTTAACTTTCAACTACTTTCCATTTATTTTCCGAGATTTTTATATATATATATATATTTATATATTATTTTTTTTTTATATATATCTTCCTACATTTTACATTTGTTTCGATGAATCGTCGAAAAATATTTGTTTAGTTGGTAATCCTATATCTATGTGCATGCAGATTATGTGAAATCAAATCTATATCCTCGAAAAAACTAGAAGGTGAGGTTTCATTACTCGATAAAATATATCACAGTATACTACTACACACGTGTGTTCGAAAATTCTTATTAGTTAATATTCTTTAATTATACTATTAATATAATTTTGATTATTGTTAAATGTAATTATGAAAATCGTTCGTGAAGTAGGTATACTTATATATTATAAATGTACACACTTTTATATGCTTTTCACTGATTGCAAGTATTGCGAGCATGAAATTGTAATGAGCAAGTAGATTAAATCGCGTACAAGTCAGACATAATGCATACGTTTTCTTTATTTTTTTTTTATTTTGCAAGCAATTTAGCGATAATGTTAATGGGTTTACAGCTTTTTGCGAGCATGGCTTTTTTATTTTTTTTTAAAAGAATTTAAGAAAAACTTGATAATTTCATCGAAAAAAAAAAAAAAAAAAAAAACAAGAGATAATAAAATTATTAATATTTCATTTTTTTCAGCATTTTTTTTTCACATTGATATTACGAAACGTTTCGTTCTATCTCTTCGCTCCAATTGATTTTATTTTATTTGATTTTTCTGTTTGTTTTATTTTTCAGATTTTGGGAATTTGCTTCGCTCAAAATCTACGAGCGGATATATTCGCGCAAAAGGCAAAGTGGCATTGACAATCCAGAGCCCCCACGGCAGTCTAGCATCTTGTATTGAAAAGATGCTGATCGCCCACGTCGATCGAAATTCTTAAATACCAACGTATTCATCAATCCTCGATTATGCGAAATAACGGAAGAAGAACAGCATGAAGATGAAGAAGAAAAAGGATCCTCGAAAAAAAACAACAACAACAAAAACAAAAACATCAAATAGCATCGTTAAAGAAGAAATAGGAAACATCATTTGCCATAATTGTAAAACATTTGGGTAATATTCCACATCGAATAACAAATTTTTCTTCTCCTCAAATTCATTTGCTATGATGTAATATTTAAAAAAGAAGGTAAAAAAAAAAAAGGAAGGATTGATTTTTCGATTGATTTTTCGAATCGAAATAATCGAAAAGAAAAAATATAATCGCGCTTCATTAATTTCTCGTTACCGTCCAAGCAATGAAATATTTTTCCCTGATGCGAGAGAAATCGATATGATCGTTCTATTTTTACCATTGGCCACTGCCCTTTTTCAGGGGCTTAAGGGATAGGGTTTTTTCTTTTTCTTTTTCTTTTTCGGCGATATTGGGAGTGAAGGAACGGTTCGATGGACATTTCTATTTTATTAAAAAGACATAACAATGATACTTCGACGATGAATATGATTTCTTTCTATTTCTTTTATTTTACGTATCGAATTTATTTTTTCGTCGGACGAAAAGGGGAATGAAATGTTTTCTTTTTTTTGTTTTTTTTTGCCGAATAATATTTATTTTATTAGAACGAATATTATTATAATTCATTAATGAGCCGTTTATTTTGAAAGTGGCCTAACTCCATATAACCTTAAATTGAGATATTTAAAGGTTTGCGTTTCAATGCAATTAAAAATATGCGTAAAGAATAACAATGAGTTATGTTGCTTAAGTGTATCTAAAGGTGTTCAATTTACAGTTCCTATTAAAATAATGGCAATTATTAAGTGAATAATATGCGTTTTCTTACCAAGAATGGAGTTAGACCACTTTCAAAATTAACAACCAGATTCGTTATAAAATTTGAAGGAACCGAAGTCCATTCAACATAATTTAAGATGCTTCAAATTGCGAAAAACAAAACTTATTTTATTTTACATATTTTTATAACACTTTAAAAACATAAATTATGCGATTCAAAATATTTTTACAAACATAAATTACAAAACAATTTTCTACTCATCTACATTTTGCGTATGTGAAAGGGATTTAAAGAAATCATGATGTTCCGGTGGTATATATCGTAATAGTCAATTATGTCCTTGAATTTTGCGGTTGTAATTTGTCTTATATTTTTATACAGTGGTGTCAATACAATATTTTCGAACTTTCTTGGTCTACCCCAACGTGGTATTAAATTCAGGACTTTCAAATTTTCGTTCTCATCATTGACGTCTTATAGAAAATCTTATTCATTTTTGACAAACGCATCCAACATATTTTAACCAGTTTATTGGTTCTCCGTTAGAATTCTCGACCCTTTTAAAAATCGGTCTTCTAATAATTTTGTGTGATACAAATCTTCTTGTCTCATTTCATGTACAATAAGTTATTACCTTTTCCGACCTTTTTGATAATATTGTAACACTCTCGGGGACAAAGAGTAAATTATTTTTTTGTAATGCCATTTCTCTACCACAACCAAAATCTCTACTCCTAATGGAGTTAGGCCACTTTCAAATAAACGGCGGCTCATTATTTCTTTTGTTATTACGGGCATTCGAATATTATTCCTGTTATTTTTCTTTTTTTTTACTTTTACGTTTTGCAAGCGGATATGAGTCATTTTCTTTTTGTTCTGTTTTTTAATTTTTATTCAAATATCGTGATATATCGTCAGTGTAGTATATGTATCAAAAAACAAAAAAATTGATACGAGAAACAGATCTATGTAAAGAATTAACCCTTTTTTCATTAAATATTTGTCTGTTAAAAATAAAATTAAAAAAAAAATACCATTCACATGTACATATTAAACGATTAATCTACTAACTAAAATAGTATTTTTGCTATCGTTCGACTTCCAGATTTGTCCCTTTTTAAAAAAATAAAATAACTATAACGTTAATATGAATAATCATAACCATCATCATCATCATCATCATCATCATCATCATCATTATAATCATAAAAAGGGTTAGTTCTAACGAAAGAAAAGAAATTGATGTCTCTTGCTATCAGAAAAAAAAGAAAAACAAAAATTAAAATAAAAATAAAAATAAAAATAAAAAGAAAGAAAGAATGAAGCTCGATAATATATTCAATCCTTTTTTTTTTATTTATTAATTTATTTGTTATATTATCTAAGATAAAAGATAAAGAGATTTTTTTCCAAATAATTTGATAACAAAGTAACGAAATAAACTTATCGAGGGGTTCATACTCGTAAAGAACGTATCCAAGCTTAGCTCAGAAAAAAAAGAACGGGAAGAAAAGCTCTACCCAAAAAGGAAAAAAATGAAAAGAAAAGAAAAAATTCCGGGAGCGACTACTACTTTTATTTTTTCCTTTAACATTTCTTGTTCTTTTTTCAACTCGTAAAGCTCAATGACTGAGATTTCTCAAAGACAAAGAAGAACATTTCTACTTTGTTGGTGTGTGTAAGTCTGTTCAAGGGGCTTTGGAAAAAACTTTTAATGGATCTACGCATTTCAGACAATTTCGTTTTGAGTTTACTTACGAGGCAATACGAGAAAGAAAAAAGAAAAAAGAAAAAAGAACAAAAAAAGGATAGAAAAATAAAAATATTTCGTAGGATCGATAATTCGAAAATTAATCGATAACGGGAACAAAATTTATGGTTTACTTTGAAACGATAATATTATATTAACAAAAATATCTGAAACGCAAAGCTGTTATATTTTATATTTAAACAACAACCAAAAAATCAAAGAAACCAACTTTTTTACAAGTATTTCGTTTAAACTTAATTTCTACCGTGTGTGTTACAAATTTGTAATAACAATGTGATAATATGAGAATGATCAAATGAATTTCACAAAATAATATATTATTATAAATTTTAATCAATTTTTGAATCCAACGATAACGAAATACTTTTATTTTATTATTCAAAGTAAACAATAAACATTTTATTAATTAAACGAAAGCCGGTGTCATCTAACACCGAGCACGGTAGGTTGTTCGATATTACAAAAAAAAAAAAAAAGAAAAATAACAAACAACATATCACATATCCCATAATAAACCCATATAATAATTATTAAAACGAATCAGAGAATCAAATCTAACTTGATATACGTTTCATTGCGAGTAAGTACACGAGATAACAAAAAAATGAAACCCAAAATAAAAATAGCAAATGAAAGTAGCGAAAGAAGAAAGAAAGAAAGAAAAGAAAAGAAAAGAAACCAAAAAATATGAAATTATGTAAAAAATAAAATTGATTTAACAGAGAGGAAGGGGTGGGGGGGGTGGGGTGGGGAGGATCATGAAAAAAAAACGCATCGAGGTATTTACGAAGAAAAACAAAAAGAATAAAAGAAGAAACCAAAAAACACCATAAAAAAAGGTCGATCGACGTGACGTCCGTGGGGCGCGGTGAAGGTGTGTGTCCAACACTTCACCGCACGGTTAAAACAAAAAGAAAAACTAAAACAAACAAGTCAAGCTTCTTTTTCTCTTTCTTTGTCTGATCTGACAAATAAAGTAAACGTGACGTTTTAAAAAAAGAAGATAAAAAGAGAGAGACAGATATGAGCGGGAGGAGAAGGGTGTGGTGGGGGGTGGGGGTGAGGGTAGGGGTGTAAGGGGAGGAGATAAAGGGTGAAGAAATAGAGAAAGAAATAGGAAAAGGGAAGGGGAAGATATAAAAAACGAATGAAAAAGGAAGAGATGAGATAGGAGTTGCCATATACAACCAACCAATCAACAACAACAACAACAAACAAATAGTACACAATAACTTTCCCTTCCTTTAATTGGTCGGTAAAAAACGATGGTTGGTTGTTCAACCAACTTCGAGCATATTGATCCCTTTTGTTACACGAATAAAAATAAGAAGAATAAGACGAAGAAGAAGACACCAACACACGTTTACTCAATCGAAAACTTAGATTCTCTTGTTCTACTCACTGTACTACGCTACTTTCACGTATTTTAATCGAGCGAAAGAATCGTTTTGTTCGTGTTATGATCTTCTTTCTTCTTTTTTCTTTTTACCGAGTGAGGTAGAATGGGACAGGTGAAAGTAGTTCGGGGGTGGAAGAGCACAAGGGGTTGGGAAACGAGGGTGGGTTACTCTGAAGGGATCCCCGTTGCAGCTTGAACACGATATGCATTTCGTCGAACGATCGTGATCGGATTACGTGAATAGGGATTTAAGCTCTTTTATGCTTTTTTTTTTTCTATTTTCTTTTTTTTTTTTTTTACCTTCCGTCGAATGAGCCATGTCTATTTTACACCTATGGTATTTTCCATCGTGCTAAACGATAAATCGTTTTTATAGTATTATCACTCTCCCGTACGTTTGTTTTGTTTTTTTTTTTAATAATAATGATTATTATATATTTTATAAATATATATGTAATTAATAATAATAATTATATAGATTATATATTTTTTAGGATCGATAATTGAAAAAATAATTTCGATAAAGCGAACAAAATTTACGGTTTACTTTGAAACGATAATATCATTAACGAATATCTTAAAACAAAGCTGTTATTTTTTATATTAAAACAAAAAAAATATATGAGCCGTTTATTTTGAAAGTGGCCCAACTAGAGCCATATAACCTTAAATTGAGATATTTAAAGGTTTGAGTTTCAATGCAATTAAAATATACGTAAAGAATAACACTGAGTTATGTTGCTTAAGTGTATCTAAAGGTGTTCATTTACAGTTCCTTAAAATAATGGCAATTATTAAGTGAATAATATGCTGTTTTCTTACCAAGAATGGAGTTAGGCCACTTTCAAAATTAACAACCAGATTCGTTATAAAATTTGAAGGAACCGAAGTCCATTCAACATAATTTAAGATGCTTCAAATTGCGAAAAAACAATACTTATTTTATTTTACATATCTTTATAACACTTTAAAAACATAAATTATGCGATTCAAAATATTTTTTACAAACATAAATTACAAAACAATTTTCTACTCATCTACATTTTGTGTATGTGAAAGGGATTTAAAGAAATCATGATGTTCCGGTGGTATATCGTAATAAGTCAATTATGTCCTTGAATTTTGCGGTTGTAATTTGTCTTATATTTTATACAGTCATACAATATTTTCGAACTTTCTTGGTCTACCCCGTGGTATTAAATTCAGGACTTTCAAATTTTCGTTCTCATTCATTGATGTCTTATAGAAATCTTATTCATTTTTGACAAAACGCATCCAACATATTTTTAACCAGTTTATTGGTTCTCCGTTAGAATTCTGACCCTTTAAAAATTGCGTCTTCTAATAATTTTGTTGATACAAAATCTTCTTGTCTCATTTCATGTACAATAAAGTTATTACCTTTCCGACACTTTTGATAATATTGTAATACTCTCGGGGGGACAAACAGTAAATTATTTTTTTTAATGCCATTTCTACACACCAAAATCTCTACTCCTAATGGAGTTAGGCCACTTTCAAAATAAACGGTTCAGTGATTCAACTAACTCTGAAACTTATGTGTCCAGAATTACGTATTTACTCGGAATATAAAAATCTTAAATGCTTTATTGATAGATAATTTGAAACTGTACATGTTACCGTGGGTAACGTAAAAAAATGAAAATGGAGTTAGGCCACTTTCAAAATAAACGGCTCATATATATATGTGTGTGTTTTTCTATAATTGTGAAAAGTGGTCTAAATCAAAATTGAAAAATCAATTAAAATACAATTATGTTAATTTTGAATGATTATGTTTCGTTACAAAAGTTTTTAAACATGTGATAATATAAAGATTCACTATAAAACACGAATTTTGTCGATGTTGCGTAATTAGCGTCAGATACGCTCAAACTTTATTCTTCTTATTTATATGAGATAACAAACAAATTCTTTTATTTTGAATTAATACGCATCAAAATTATCGACAACGGTATGAAATATGACAAATTAATATTGTTCGATTAAACCAACGGCTGGTCCGTGAAATTAAAAAAAAAAAAGTATTTCTTTTCTACAATTTCAGTTCTAATATTAAATCATTATTTCATCATTTTTTATTATTCAATTAATAAATAAATTTATAATTAAATTTAATATTAAATAAATTTAACTATTAAATCTTTTTTTTTACATTTATTTGACAAATTTTTATCTGGATTCTCTGATTATTATTTTTTATTCAAGCTCGAGCGTTAAATTGAACAAAACCCTGACGAAGAAGAAAAAAAGGATTAGCAAATTTCCGACGACTCTAAAGTGTAAAAATAATTCGCATACTTAAAAGTTACAGATCAGATCGTTCTAATATGTTATCGATTTAATTATAAATTCGATAAAAATCATAATAACAATTAGATAGATAGATTATTCGACGGAAAGGTTTATTGTTCTTCGAATTAACATTAATACATTTGTTTTGCTATACGAATTTATTGTTTATCATCCTGCGATAGTCATTTTATTATTTTTTTCTCAAGTATTCGCCAATGAAATGATATCGTTTGATTATTAATTATGATTAATGAAACGCTTAAGTTAATTAACGAGTGTACACGTTTCACGAATTATTATTATTATTATTACTATTATTATAATTATTATTATTACGCGTGGAATACATTGGAATCAGGTTTAGCAAGATACGTCACGCAAACATTTTTATTTTTTATTTTTTTTTTATATTTTTTCTTTTTTAAATTGAACACTGCTTAACCTGATTACCGAGAAATAAATACATCGTTTTATTAACTTGAGTTAAAACCCACCTGATTCGATATTCTTTATGAAAACGGGATCAGATTTCTTGTTCTATTAGAAGAATATACGGATCACGTGACAAGGATGATAATATAATATAATATAATATTATTATTATTATTATTATAAAATGAATTTTACTTTACAGAGAATAGTATATATATTTGTGCGCTAGATTATTATATCATTATAAGAAAAATGGATTATATTTCGATATGATTTATAAAGAAAAGGAAAAAACACACAAGGAACAAATAATAAGAAAGACACGTATAATTAAAATGAAAAAATGAAAAAATAAAACAACAACAGAAAAATTAGGTATTTAATAATAATGATCATCGTGCTGTGTCTTATTTTAAATTATTATCTCGTCAAAACGTCATCACACGATTTAATATTGATTTGTTAAATAATTACACACACACAAAAACATACACATACACACACTTTAAATATTAAGTATTAGTAAGTATTTGCGAACGAGATTATTGCAATTGCAAATAATGTTTTTACTACTACGTTTTACGCTTTATATTATTACAAATATGTTTTTATTTTTTCGATTTAAGAGAGCGAATATTCGATCAAATTTTTGTCTTATATTTTCATTCGTGTCTTCCAATTAAAAAAAATTACATTGTAATTATATTAAATAATTATATGCGGTGTCTGATTAATACGAAAAAAAGGAACAAAAATATTCTACGAATGAGAAGTCAACGTGAGACGTGGGGAAAAAAAAAGAAAAAAAGAAAGAAACATTGTTAAAATCTCTAATTTCGATCCTAAACTGCCTCTATACTATATAATATAAATGTTATTTTTTAATAATACTTAAGGTTGAATATTATAAAAATGGATACACGAAAAGAAAAAAATAAGAAAGAAAGAAAAATGTTCATTGGTTCGTGCAGGCACAACCAAATGATAAAAATGCGATGAATTTGGTGTGTGTGTGTATCGAAGAGAGTAACACATATTCAATTGGATTATTTTTCATTTCGTTTTACAATAAATACAATGATTACACGTTCCCATTGTTCTTTTTTTTAATGTTTAGTTTAATTTCTTTTTTTTAATATATGTATTCCTTTTTTATTTAAGGATGATTTGTCGGTACAATCGGAAACAAAAGTTAATGACATTTTCATCAAATCCATATCTCTTAATATCTGTTGAAATAGATGATTTAAACCAACTATTTTTTTTTTATAATTGAAATTTTGATATAAAGTTTCTAAAAGAATGAAATTTAGTGATGATTTTAATAATATTAACATAAAAATCTCAATTTAAGTGGAAATTGTAAAATAACTTTTGTTTAAGACTGTACCGTGAATTGAATGATGATACAGTACAGTCACAAACAAAAGTTATTTTACAATTTTCACTTAAATTGAGATTTTTGACTGTACCGTGAATTGAATGATGATACAGTACAGTCACAAACAAAAGTTATTTTACAATTTTCACTTAAATTGAGATTTTTATGTTAATATTATTAAAATGATCACTAAATTTCATTCTTTTAGATACTTTACATCAAAATTTCAATTATAAAAAAAAAATAGTTGGTTTAAATCATCTATTTCAACAGATATTAAGAGATATGGATTTGATGAAAATGTCATTAACTTTTGTTTCCGATTGTACCGACAAATCATCCTTAATATATTATATATTATATTCTATTATAATATTTAATATATTATTTAATATATTCCTTTTTTATTCATATCTTGATCTAATTTTATTTTCTCTCTCTCTCTCACTATTTATCTTCCCCCCACCCCAATTTCTCTCTCTTTCTCTCTCCATTAAAAATAATTAACAACAATTTCTTATATCCCACTACTAATAATTAGATAATTGATTTTATTTGCTATTATATGTAATATAAGAAATAAAATGAAAAGAAATGAAAAAAAGGAAAAAAAAAAATATTTTATAAAATGCAACAAATTGTATAGACGAGGACGATTATATTATAACGTGTAAAATTTTATTCATTTTTCGATTTATCGCAAACGTCTAATTCAATATTTAATTACACTTGCGAAATCCTCCTCTGTAAATATTGTAAATTTACTTGTAAAGAAAAGGAAGAAGACAAACTAACTAACAAACAAACAAACAAACAAACTAAGAAAATAAATAATTTTTAAAAGAAAACAATCGCTTGACCAAATAAAAATAAGGTAACACGAGACGGGAAGGAATGAAGTGTATAAAATAAGAAATTTTTCGAACTTTGGCCGATTCGATTTTATTGCGAGAATTAAGAAGTAAAGATTGTATAAATGTGTCATCTTAAGGATGATTTGTCGGTACAATCGGAAACAAAAGTTATGTCATTAACTTTTGTTTTCGATTGTACCGACAAATCATCCTTAAAAAAAGAAAAAGAAAAAGAAAAAGAAA
This sequence comes from Polistes fuscatus, assembly GCF_010416935.1. Lineage (NCBI taxonomy): Eukaryota > Metazoa > Arthropoda > Insecta > Hymenoptera > Vespidae > Polistes > Polistes fuscatus. The sequence continues at coordinate 1,194,179 of NW_025113100.1, forward strand.
AAAGGTGTTAAATGCAATTCTTTTTAGAAATAAAATAAAGAATAAATAAATAAATAAATAAATAAATAAATAAATAAATAAATAAATAAATAAATAAATAAATCAATAAATCAATTGATTGTTGTGCCAAAAGAGTCAAAAGATCGGTCAGACAAAAAAAATAGTTTCATACGAGATATTTGATTGTTAGCGTGAATGAGAATACAAACACACACACACACACACACACACACGTCACGTTAACTTTTCCAATCATTTAATCGTACGCGCTCAGCTGCACTATATAAATAAATTTAAATAAACAACAACAACAAAATATAAATATATATATAAATATATAAATATATATATTTGTATAAATAAATAAATAGAAGATAGACTATGTAAAAAAAAAAAAAAAAAGAAAATATTAAAGTACGTCGCCTCGTAGATTTTTCTCTCGTTTTTTTTTTGTGTTCTTCTTTAAATACACTTTTTTTTTTCCAATTACTATTTTTTTTTTTCGAATAAAATATAAATACGAACGATTAAATGATACGAGGTGATCATTTTTACGATAAAATAAATTTTCGAAGACAATTTTTTTTGTTTCCTACACACGCCTTTGTAAAAGTTAAATATAAAAATAATTAATGTTTATTTTTTTTTTCTTTTTTTTTTACAAGAGAATTCTCTATCAAATTCGAAAATAAAAATACACTTTTTAACGTTTAAGATTTTGAAAGATACGCATCGTCCTAATGAAAGTTTAAAAAAAAAACCGTTGAATCATTTGTTCTTTTTGTTTTGTCCCTCTCATTTATTTATTCACATCTTTTTCGTTTTCTTATTTTTTTTTTTACCCATCTTCCACCCTCCCCTCACCCCTTTATCTTTTATAATAATTCTTAAAACGTGTAATAGTAGAACATGTACAAAGAATTTTTGCGTAGAAATATTAATCACGACTGCTTTATGTGTTTTGAAAATGACCTTGTAATAGTAGAAATATAGAGAGATCGAAAAAATTAAACAGAACTGTGTGCGTGTAAATAGAACGAAGAGTCAAGTAACGAAAAAATGAAGTAAAAGAAAAAAAAAAAAAAGAAGAAATGAAAGAAAAAGTAAAAACAAATAAGGGAAAAAAACCAAACATTTTCTCGTTAGTTTAGAAAAATTTTAAAATCTAATAATAAGCTCGAGTGTATTGTTTTTTTGCACACTGTTTATGAAATCACACACACTCGTGTACATACATATATGCGCACGTCAAAACACACATACATACACATACATACATACATACATACGTACACACAAAAATTAAGAGAATAAACATTTTATCTTATTAAAAAAATTCTTTACGTCTGTGAACGTAGAAAAATAAGAATTGCGTTTTCAATATACATTGTAATGTTTTAATACTTGTACATAATAATAAGAAAAAAAAAAAAGAAACGGAAGAAAAATAACTCTATTTGAAAAAAAAAAAAAAAAAAAAATATCAAATAACACGTAAATATTTTCGAGCTAAATATTTCGACTGAGTTATTTTCGATTAAGTGGCAATAAAAAAAATTTTCAATAAAATAAAATACGAAAAGAACTAACCAACGTGACTGATCGTGGGAAAAGTTTTATCATCTTAATTAACAAAACAAAAAAGAAAAAAAAAAAATAACCAATCTTCGAAGATATTCGAAATATTCGAGATATTCGAAGATATTTGAATACTATTCGAGATAAGTTTTAAACAATACCCATTGTTTGTTTTCTTCTGAAATACATAAAAAGAAATTTATTAAAGAATTATAAAAGTAAACTCGTACATATTTGTATGTACGTATGCATATATTTATACGTACGTGTGAGTTTCACTTTAAAAAATTGTACACCGTTATATTTACTAGATTTTTTTTTATTTAGAAAACTATCGGTATAATTTAATTTTATTTAAAATAATGACAATTTAAAAAATAGAAATAAATACGCGTTATATAGTATATACTTTTATATATCTATTTAATATATATATATATTTAGAATATTAATGAATTTCAATTAGATATTTTATGATACGAAAATTTGTAACAGAATCATCGTTGAACTAGAAACGTTCAAACTAATGTATTTCAATTTAAACTATCCAAAATATTAGCAAAGTATATTAGTAATAAATACAATTGAATATTGTATAAAAACATACTGATTTAAACATTTTAATAATTTTTATATAATAGTTTAAACTAATGCATATTTGTATTAACGTTTTCTTTCACTTGAAAATTTTCATTTAATAATATATCAAAAATTGTTTATTATACAGAATTATGTATAAATAATGTATCAATAATGTATACCAATGTATTTATTTCTATTTTTTCTATTTTTTTTTTAATTATCTACATCCTAAACAAATTATACCAATAGTTTACAAGTAAAAATCTGGTAAATCTAATTGTATACGATTTTTTAAGTAAAACTCACACTATATATGTGTGTATAAATATTCATGTACGATAGCTTCTCCCAACACTGCCATTGTGTTCTTCGCAAATTTTGTTTTTTAAAAAAAGACTCGAGCATTTAATTCTACATCTAATATACGAATTTATAAATATGTAATATATGCATAAATATAAGACGTATTATAATAATAATAATAATAATAATAATAATATTATTAATAATAATAATAATAAGTGTATTGTTCATTGTGAAATTCACCGACTGTAAATAATGCCATGTACTTTTATCGTAATGGCTGAGAAAAAGATTTCTGTAATGTTTTTATGGAACAAACAAAAAGTACTATTTGTACCCGTCGACGTATAAATAAATAAAGACTCATGATAAATGAATATATTTCGTTTTAATAAATTACCGATCGATAATATATATAATGTATTATTAAGTGAAAAATAAATATTTGATTAAAAAATCGTCCAATCATTTTCTTTATTTATATTTCATATTAATTATTACGTATTATAATACGCACAAATCTATTCACCGTTATTCAAAATTTCAATGACACCCAATTTATCAACGTTTCAACGTGTTTTTTCGTATTTCGAGATAACGATTACCGGTAAGTTACCGACACTTTAAATAATATCTTATCATTCGATACACACAAAAAATAGTAATTTAATTTAATTTAATTTTATGAATTATTATCAAGGATAAATAATATGACAAAAAATGCAAACAATATGCATGTATCGTGTAAAACCCCAGAAAGTCAGTTTTCAAAGTAGAAAGTTACATTACCAGTACCAAACATATATGAATTTCAAAGTTGTATCGCACAATATCCTCCAAGCCAATGAAATCGCAAGGGAAATTAGTGTAGTTTAATTGTGCTCGCGTGAACAATTTCAAACTTTAACTCTCTCGACCGAATAAATTTTAATAACAATTGCGTCACCGAAGTAAGTGACCATACACGCGCGATATTTAATTTGAAATAAATATAATTTTGAGAGAGATAATTTACAAATTTCTTCAACTCTATCGTATGATATTTTTATTATTAATCGAAATACAGAATTAGAAAATAAATGTTTATTTAAAAAACGTGTATCTACGAAAAAAAAAAATATATATATATATATTAATAATTCAATATATCTATTGAAAAATTCATTGAATCGAATATTACCGATAGATAAAATTCAAAGAGACGATTGAAATTTGAAGAGATGCTAGCAGATCAAAAATCGATCTATTTGGTAAGAAGAATAATAATATCAAGATAAAAACGATGATAGGTAAGAAAAGATATGTAAATGTGAATATTTATGTCTATGAAATATGTATTTTTGTCTATTTACTGTATTATACTCAAGAAAAAAGAAAAAAAAGAAAAAAGAAAGAAAGAAAAAGAAAGCTCGAATATATGAAAAATAATAAATAAGAATATACGGTGTATTTTATATATTTAAAAAAAAAAAAATAA
>NW_025113100.1:1202274-1282349 GCF_010416935.1 Polistes fuscatus
ATTTTTATTTATTTATTATTAATTAATTTTATTTATTATTAAATTATATATATTCTCATGTATATGTGTGTGCGACCAACTGTTATATATTTCAAAATTGTATAATATGAATAAACTTTAACAAGTCGTTTAACAATCGTAACACGTATCTTACGTTAACCGAAAGTAATTTGAACTCGTTTAACGAGCAAACAAATAATAACATTAAATACAAGATAGAGAGATTTTACCATAAAATCTAGGGAGAATCCTTAAACGAAAAGATATTCGAATAAACAGGGAGGAAGATACGGGAACTAAAACATTAACATTTATAGCATCCTTAACTGTAATAGGATTTACTTGGAATTAGAAACGTATTAGTCGAATGATTAATCTAATCACATTTAAGATACACATTTTTCGATTATTTTATTTTCTTTTCTAATATCGATCAGACACTTTTCTTTTGTTTTTCTTTCTCTTTCTTTTTCTTTTTTTATTCTTATCTATGACAAATTTATACGATAATTATTAAACGTTATGTAATTAAGTTACATTACAGACAACACTATTAATTATTCTTGCTTTCAATTAAATTAATTACTTACAAAATGATCATCTTACGTAGTTGAGAATTAGATATACAAATAGTTTACCTTGATTGATAGGTTATCGCTTATGTATCCATTTATTAGCAGTGGATATACGTAAGTATACAAATCACGACCATCAATGGTACGTTTCTTGAATAACAATATAGTTTGATCACAGGATAATCAATAGAAATGAAATCACAAATTAACCGTTCACGTGATTTTTGATTACTGAACACAAGTCGTTTTATTGTAGTTCGTCGAAAAACTACCATTAAAAGCATTCGATCGATAACTTTATTACATAGGTACAATATATTATATACGTATGTATATGCTTGTAACTTTTGCACGTAAACAATGGGTTACGAAGCATGAGATAAGATAAACAAGAAATTTTATTTGTTGACCAAAATAACTCGCCTGTGTTTTTATTTCCTCTTACCCCTCCCCCTCCTCCTCCTCCTCATCCTCCTCCTCCCCCTCTTCACCCCTCTCCAACTTTATATATTATTTCATCGGAAAAAGAAAGATAATAATATCCTTGAACTATTTTGTAGGGTTTTTTGCTTTTTTATTCTCTCTCAATGAGACCAAAATTATAGAACAAAAATACTGACGAATGATAGATGAATAAATAAATAAAAATTAAATATATATATGCAATTTGTTGATGTTAATAAAAACATAATTGTTACGTGATAATAATTAACACTAAACCTTTAACACTATTGCGAGCAGTGGTCAAATGACCACTTTAAAAAAAAAAACAGAAAAAAAATAGAATATATTTTAATATAGAATGAGACTTTATATTGTGAATAAAATATTTTCTTTTATTTATAAACGAATAATGTATACATTTTATGCATATGTCAAAAGTATTTCTTTTTTAAACAAATTATAATAAGAACATCTGTCATTTGACCAAATGTGGTAAGGTTTATTGTTAAAAATGTGTTCCAACCATGGAATAATTATGCTTTATGCGACCATTATCACATATTCACAGAGTGAATAGAAAGCTCTAATAAGATAGATGGGAATACACGGTCTATCGCCTTGTTCTACTATTCAAAGTCCTTGCTAATAAATCTTCTTATATTCTAGTTACAGTCTCACAAGATTTATCTTACTAAAACAAGATTAATATGCGAAATCCTTTGAAAAGTCAAAAGACATTCTCGTAATATCAGAATTCCAATCAATTAAAAAATAGTTGTTAGACATTTCTCTCTCTATTGGTTGTAAAATATAAATTAAAAAAAAAAAAATGCGATGGTACGTATATTTCAATCAACGTTTATTTTCTCTCGAACAAGAATCGAAAAATCGATAAAGATTATAGTTAACTGTAAAAATTATTTTCTTCTAACTGGAAAGACATGGTATTTTTTCTTTTTTTTTTATTACTTTCGAATCGATGGGCAAATTTAATCAATCGAAAAAAAATATTATTTTCTTTTTAGATAATCTTAACGATCGCTTACATTATTATTATATTTGGCTTGTCGATTAATAATTCTGCAATTATTTTTTTTAACAATTTATAGTTATTTATTTCGAATTATTAATAAACACAAAGAAAAAAACTATTTATTTTTCGTTCGAATAAATATTTAATATTCTCTTTTTAAGTAAGCAACGCTAGTATTTCTTTTATATCAAAAATATCAGCATCCGACTCATTGATCGAGCCAATATTTATTTTATTTTACCTTTTTTTATTATTTCTTTTCTTTTTTCTCTTTTTTTTTTTTTGTAACAAACTCGTCGTACGAAAGTGTTCATAATCTTTCGTTTTAAATTGATTTATATATGGAGGTACGAAAAACTGGCAATGGTATGAAGATTAAACTCGACCAACATTTACATTCAATTTATTCACAGAAAAGAACGTCGATACAAATTGTTTTTACCCAACGATATTATTCTTTATTCGAGATAGAAAGATCCTACGAATATATATTGCATATAGTATATATACAATAAATAATAGATCAATATTTATATATGAGCCGTTTATTTTGAAAGTGGCCTAACTCCATATAAATTTAAATTGAGATATTTAAAGGTTTGCCTTTCAATGCAATTAAAAATATACGTAAAGAATAACAATGAGTTATGTTGCTTAAGTGTATCCAAAGGTGTTCAATTTACAGTTCCTATTAAAATAATGGCAATTATTAAGTGAACAATATGCGTTTTCTTACCAAGAATGGAGTTAGGCCACTTTCAAAATTAACAACCAGATTCGTTATAAAATTTGAAGGAACCGAAGTCCATTTAACATAATTTAAGATGCTTCAAATTGCGAAAAAACAATACTTATTTTATTTTACATATCTTTATAACACTTTAAAAACATAAATTATGCGATTCAAAATATTTTTTACAAACATAAATTACAAAACAATTTTCTACTCATCTACATTTTGCGTATGTGAAAGGGATTTAAAGAAATCATGATGTTCCGGTGGTATATATCGTAATAAGTCAATTATGTCCTTGAATTTTGCGGTTGTAATTTGTCTTATATTTTTATGCAGTGGTGTCAATACAATATTTTCGAACTTTCTTGGTCTACCCCGACGTGGTATTAAATTCAGGACTTTCAAATTTTCGTTCTCATTCATTGACGTCTTATAGAAAATCTTATTCATTTTTGACAAAACGCATCCAACATATTTTTAACCAGTATATTGGTTCTCCGTTAGAATTCTTGACCCTTTTAAAAATTGCGTCTTCTAATAATTTTGTTGATACAAAATCTTCTTGTCTCATTTCATGTACAATAAAGTTATTACCTTTCCGACACTTTTTGATAATATTGTAATACTCTCGGGGGACAAAGAGTAAATTATTTTTTTTTAATGCCATTTCTACCACACCAAAATCTCTACTCCTAATGGAGTTAGGCCACTTTCAAAATAAACGGCTCATATATAATGTATTATAAATCTCCTCTTTATATTACTAAATATTTATTTTTATAGTTTACCGATGAAGAAAAGATATATATTTAAATATATCACTTTCTTTTTCACATGTGAACAAAGTACTTCTTCTTTGAAAAGCTTTTGGAAAATAAATATACACTAAATAACACACACACATACACACACACTCAGTTTATTGACACAGGACTAATCTTTTCAATGTACGAGAATCGATCCCAGTTAAATCCAAACATTTTATACAATTTTCTTTCCATTCGTGTAATAAAATAATAACATTTACTTCAATATTTCATCTCTCTTTTAAACCTTTTTCTTTTATAATACATGCTTATAATATTTATATGTGTGTACGAAAAGAAGATAGAAGTTGAGCCGTTATGATTTTCACCATCAACAATTAATAATGAATATTTTTTCTTTCTTCTTTTTTTCAAAATGACAATCGATCGTCTTCGAAATCATTTACTCGTAGAAAATCATATTTATTGAAAAATCTTTGTTTAATTGTTCATTTATCAAATGATAACTATATCCTCTTTGGTATAACGATTTTCATTAGTTGATCGAGAATTCACCCTGAATGTTCGAACGGGACTGGCTTCTCTACATTGACGCCATCGGATCGATGTTGATTGTAATCGTCCTGTAAAAATAATAAATTAAACGTATACCCTAATATATCCTGTACACGATGTAAATCAGAACACGTGTTAGTTAGAAAATTTAATAAAATATTTCTTAACTGTCATATTATTTAATCGAAAACTTCTCATAAACAAGTTGAAAGTTTAAATATGGAAAACATTTATGATGAGAAATCGCAATTGTGCTAGTTGATATTATTTTTTTTTTATTTTTTTCTATATAGAAATGTACAGTTCGTTGCAATGTATTAAAAACATTATATATATTATATATATAACTTTTACTGAAATATAAAGTTCGAAGTTAGATCCATGGAAAATAAACTTAACGCTTGTTTTCTCACATTTTATCAAGAATATACTTGGATCTCAGTTTAACTCACAGTTGAACTTGTTTCTAGTAGTCTTATTATCTAATAGTTTCTTGTAGAAATTATTGTTGAGTTAAAAACGACAGTAATGACGATAAAAATATCATCTTGTAGAACGAATTATATTAAAATTAAAAAAAGAAACAAAATAAAAAAAAATTACAATATTTAAAAATCGTCGAATGAATTTATCTAAAAAAACAAAACATTGTCGAACTTATTTTAATTAAATGTTAATTTTAATTAGACTACGTGTTGCGCCAAGAAAACTTTCAATTATATTCCTTGGAGAATGTTCATAAGTATTTGAAAGAAAAAAAAAGAAGAAAAAAGATGTAATTTTAATTGTTCTTTTTTTTTGGTTTTTTTTTTTAACTTTTCAATGAAAATTATAAAATTTTCATTCAAAACAGATCTACCCAGAGAGAGCACTTACCGCACCGACAACGTTCCCGACCAGAACCATGTAATTCTATAAATTCGCGCATTTGTGGGCCGTTCACGTTCGTTCGATCCAAAGTACAACAACATTTGCAAATTATCAATTGAAAATATACTCGGAACCTGTAACAAAAGGTTTTTCATTTCACAACGAAGAGAGATCATATTTCTACGCCACGTATAACAATCATACATATTTATATATCCACCTATTGTTCATCCAATAATATATGATAGGATTCACCATAGAATTAGACATTGCCAACCAGTAAAAGCTCAGATAAACGTGTTGAACGTAACTTCTACGTAATAAATCTTGATTATGATAAACGAATATGAAAAATCCTTGATAGGGAAACCAACAAATGGCAAATATCATAACTATACTTATGAACATTTTGACCACCTGTAAGAAAAAAAAAATACATATATATAACAAAAAAAAAATAAACAAAAAAAAACTGGTGTGTGTACTTATGTACGCACGTAAGAAGTTATACTTCTTTGCAGTACCAAAACGAACATAACCTCAATAACCTCAAAAATAACTTCAAAAAATAACTTAAAAAGAAAAAAACAATTATTATTATATATATAAGAAAGAATAAAAAATCTGATGTGTGTACTTATGTACGCACGTGAGAAGTTATACTTCTTTGCCGTACCAAAACGAACATAACCTCAATAACCTCAAAAATAACTTCAAAAAAAAACTTCAAAGAAGAAAAATAACTTAAAAAAATAAATAATTATTATTATATATATAAGAAAGAATAAAAAAAGAAAAAGAAATATCAAAATATAGATATCAGTCCACACTAAATATAAGAGAGATATATCGAATTATTTCACGCGTCAACAGTCATGGCGCGGTTACAGCATTAGTTCTCGCTTCGATCATTTAAGTAAAGTGGCGCTGAGTACGATTAGTAATTGGATGGGTGACCCGCTTGAGAAAAAAAGGGGGGAAGAAGAAAAGAAGACAACTTCATGCCGTATACTTGAAATTGGCTTTGCCGCGCATCGTAAATATCGACAAACTTCATGGTGTCGATTTTTCGTGTCGCTCGGAACAAAATCACTCCCCATTACATTTTCCCCAACGCGCCAAAAGAAGTATAACTTCAAAAAAAAGTAGAGTAAATAATCGTGACCCTTTTTGAACCATTTATTATTTGTAATATTTGTTCCAACTAACATAAGATAAAGAATAAGAAGAATAAGAAAAGAGGAAGAAGAAAAATAACAAAGAAAGGGAGATGCTAAAAGGATTTGACTCGGATCTGACATTAAATGGACACATCGGTACGATCTCAACTTCGAATAGCCAACCTAATCCTACAGGGATTTAGGATTTCTCACCATATCTCGACGAGTATGTATTTAGGTTTGTGCTAGATCGATAAGATTCTCGTTTTCAACGTATCCGATACGATTACTATGTTCAACCACGAATGAATTTCGTAAAAAGGAATAGCATTTGGAGATATCTCTGTTGAAATTCTTCGTTACGTTAAATGTACAACGGATTTATCTCTCCATAGATATTCTCTTTTTAACTATGAAACGTCTCTCGTGAGATTCATTCGAGCATGATACGATAACGAAAGAAACTATTTCGTTTAGTTCCCATCGGAGAACATTTCAAGACTTTATACCTTGCGTTTAGATTTCATTGATTCTTTCTGATTATGCGTGAGTTCTCCAATGAACTTCGAACCCCATAATTTTCGACCCATCAGTGTGTAACAAACGGCCATTACCACGATGGGAATTAGATATGTCATATTGAGAAACAATATATTATAGCTGAAACAAAAAGATAAATAAATAAATAAAAAAGAACAAAATATATACATTTGTTTTATTACACACGTTGATATATAATATATTTCTATTTTTATCTATTGTTATCTTTGCGTGAACGTGAATAAAACAGTAATTTATATTTCACAAGTTAATTTGATAATTCCATCAATTTTTATAATTTCACAGTTTATCATTATTTCATTCCTTTATTGCAAACACAATGCAAAGTACAATATCTAATCATTTTATGAACAATAAGTGCAATTACGCTTAATTAGATTGAAGTTATTAGGGTTAGAATTCCCAATAGCATAAATATGTATGCCTACTATGTGGTTAACAACAACACGCATATGCTAATTTAACATTTTCCTTGACAATTAATGCAAACATCCGTTAATTACGAAGTATCACTAAGTTAATCGATAGATATCGATTTGTTTTTTCGTTTAATTCAAATAACAATTATTTCAATAGAATAATAGTAAGTTTTACTTACAAATATCCTGTTTTACTATTCAAGTATTCCCCATCTGGCCAGGATAAATAACAAGAAATCCTCGTTTTATTGTTTGAGTATCTGTAATGAATAATATCAAAGGTACATTTTATCTATGTAGAAATCAAATTGCGCTATCCCTCGTTACCTTGTCTTTGTCGTTCTAGAATATAACAGACTAGGAATAGCTAAGATAGACGAGACTGTCCATATTGAAATCAAGGTTAATATAGTTCTCCTTCGAGACATGTGTCTTTTCAAAGGATACATTATAGCCATGTATCTGAAACGGGTTGCATAACTTAATTTACGCAGTTATCAAACAACTAAACAATTATACTAAATTTAATTAATTACGATTGACGAAATAAATACACACACACAGACACACAGAGACAGAGACATATTATTCAAGCACATTTATATATCAAGTGGGGAAACTTAAAGCAAACCATCTAAATAATTCGATTATCATTGATGACAGAACGAGACGAATGTTAATATTCTATTTATTTAAATATAATTTATAATAACTTTTCTATGTATATCATCTAAACAATGATTTATTAATGTAAGATATTAAAATCTAAAGTAAAAAACGTAATAAATAGATGTACATACATCGAGGATTATGTCACCCTTTAAGGGGTTATACGCAGTTGCGAGGCTCGAAAAAGACGTATTTTCATGAATTTTGTCTAGAAACAGTTTTTATTTCTCAAAAAAAATTGTTGGTAATTCAAATAGAGTGAACTTTTGAGAATACAATAGCGCGTCGATTATGTAAAAATATTAATCTGCACCGCTCCTGTAGATGATTTCCTGAACGTCCTCTAAAAAAAGACGTTTGGCGGTGATCTTCATTTTGGCGGTTTGGATTATTGAAATTAAAAAATATGGTGGATTCTTTTAAAGGATAGATTAATGCAGGTATTAAAACCAAGGAATAATCAAAATTTTGATTTTTGACAAAATGGCGTCTATTTGAAAAAAAGTTGTTGTTTTTGACTAAAATTTTCGCTCTAAATTGTTACAAAAAAATAGTAATAAATTTTTTAAAAATTATTCCTTATACTTAATACCTGAGGAATATATCTAAGAAGATTGTGTAAAAATTCGAAACCGATCGGTTAAGCCGTTTTTGAAAAATCGAGATCACCGACTTTGAAAATACCGTTTTGAGAAAAACGCGTTTAAAGTTTCAAAGAGACGTTTACACATAGTTAAAAATTTTTGTTTGCAGCTTACATGAAGTGAAGAATATTTGTCGGATCGATTTGAAATTTTCAGAGAATATACTTAAATATATGTACATTCCGAAAATGAAAAAAAAAATCGATTTTTTTAAAATTCTAACTGCGTATAACCCTTTAAATCAAATAATGTTTCATCTAAACACATTTTGTCGTTATTGTTGTTGTTTGTTCTATCATCAATACCAGTCGATTTATCGAGGTACACATGTTATCTAGAAATCGAATAATTTATCAGATAAGCATTAAGTCGACACACGAAGAAGAGAGTGGGTGGCAGGGGGTGGTGCTGAATGGAGACAAAGTGATATACAAGGCGACGCTATTTGTTTTGGTTTCTAGAAATGCCAGAGAACTAATCCATTTAAGGGTGCGTAACCAAGAGGCTTTGAACAACACGATTATTTGCAATGTTCCATATTCGCGAAATCTCAAAGCAGCTCAAAGCTCTTTCCTTTCATTGGAGGAGGAAGATACTTGACAGTGAAGATTTCTTTAGATTTTCTTTTCATCTTATTCTCACTATTTCTCTCTCTCTCATACATTTTTTTTTCTTTTTTCGCTTCAAAAAGTAGCTTTTCCCGATTTCCACGAATAACAGGGCGACGTGATATTATTCGCGATAACTTGGATCAAATTCAAACGAAGAGAAATCGCGGCACGATCTGGAATATCGATGAATTACAAATTTGATGTTTCCTTTCAAGAAATTTCTCTTATTTTCTTTGTTACCGAATAGAAATGTTCTTAAGAAGGAATAGAAAATAAGAAATGTATATAGACGATATTTATTTCGGTTGGAACTTTGAAATATAAATCATCTTTTTCTTACGAATATTTTCAATTCGTATTTTTGTCATAACACGAGATGATCTAAATCTAATTATTATATTATAAATAATTAATAATAATGAAAAAGTAAAAGAGAGGAAAAGAGAAAAAAAGAAAAACGAAGAAGAAGAAGAAGAAGAGACAAAGTAATAAATGAATAAACGACGAGTTTGCCAGCAGTGATCCTCAAAGGGCCATCCTTAAAGTGTTTCTTTACGCTTTCGTGTTCTTTCAATTGGAAAGCTACCGAGAGCAAGGTGCTTTGGCTCTTCTCGTAAAACAGATGCTTACAATTTTTACGTTAATGGAATTTTTCCGTTAATCGAATCGCATGGGAATCGTGTCTCCTCTATCGTACTCTCGTTTATCTTACGACCGCTTCAAACGTTTCCACAAGAACTGTGCCATTAATTGGCAAAACTTCGACAAAATACAGAAATTAAAAATAAAACCGAAAAAGAACAAAAAATACAAAGATTAAAATTGAGACAGATCGTAATACACGAAAATTTTTTTGCAAATTTTTGTGTTTAAACGAAATAAAAAAAGAAACGAAAATTTTGTTCTTCTTTTAGAGATGAAATTTAATACTGATCGAGACAAAAAGAATTATTTCTATGTTTGATACAAAACTTTTCGATCAACTCATACATATGTGGAAAATAAAAAGTGATAAACAAAAAGAAAATACTAAAAAGTAGACAGACGGGATAAACACGATAACATGTTGTTTTCGATAGAAAATTTTAAATGAAATTCTTCGTCGCGTATGACAGACTAATGTTACTCGCCAGTATTCAATTCTTTTTAAACGAGAGATAGATTTTTAGTTTATTTTCGTTAAAATAACTTACAGCTTTTTTCATACTAGTTCCCCTTAAATTTCGCGTGGTAATATCGAACCAACAACTTTCGAGAAACTTCTACGACTACTTTTTCCTTCCGAAAGAGAGAGAAAGAGAGAGAGAGAGAGAGAGAAAGAAAATTGTAAAACGATGTTTTAACTTTTACAAGTCTTTAAATTGCTAGCAAGAAAACTCGTTGAATTTTCTTCGATCTTCTTCGGTAAATTTTCTCACGAAATACTCAATAAACATCACAAATGTGTATTATATTATTATAGGTACACATGTAAGAATATGTGTATTGGATAAACGATCTTTGGGTGTATTGGTATAAATGTATAGAACGAAGCCACTTTTATCGAAAACGATAATAGCAAACAACGAATGTTACATTGAAATGGAATGATTTTCTTCTCCCTCGTTTTTAGGAAAGGAACAAAATTTAACAAATAAAAAGAAAAACAATTCCTATCGGAGTATAGAAAAAGTTATTCTCGTATCTTTGGTAATTCATTTTTTCGGCAATTACGAAGAAATTTCATTGGCGCTATCAATCATCATCACGTTGAAGTTTCGTTTCATTCGTGATGCACGCATTTACCTTTTACATCAAATTTTCTATATGATTGCTTATCTTTTTATAAAGAATTATTATTTTTATTAAAATATAATATACGAATGGATTAAAAAAAAGTTTTTGAACCTAGCGTAGAAACTAATTTTGTATTTCGTCAATATTCCAACGAATATTTTCGTATTTCGTTGCTGTATTAGATTATCATATGAATTAATTTCATCCTACGTATACGTATAAGCATATAAATAAATGTATACATATGTGTAATATATGCATTTTCTATCATAACTCAATCTATCATGAAATGCAATTACATGTCGAGTCTTGTATCGCTGGTTCTATTAAATTGCAATTCACTATTCAACTATGGAAAAAAAAAAAAGAAAAATGATATCGAGTTTAACGAAAATTCATTGTCCGTTATGAAATTGCAACTTAAGTTAATTCGAGAAAGGTGTTAGAAATAGTTGAAATTAAATCCAATGGTATAGTTATCATTGTTATCTCGTAGTATTTCCACTCTATTCTCAAAGAAGTAATAAACTTGGTACCATGAGTTATTACAAAACTATTTTCTCTATCTCTCTTTCTCACTGTCGTTGACAACCATTCATCCAACGTTTAAACTTTATAACAACGAGTTAGAGAAATGTGCACAAAGTGACGTACGCATTCATGGATACATATGAAATTCAATTTCTCTTCTTACAATGAGAATAATGTGCTTGTTCTTTTTTTTTTGTTTTTATTTATTATAGATGACCTAATTAATTCGGTTATACATTGTGTTTGGTTTCTATCCGTGATCATTCTTTTCATTTGTTGTGTGAAATGAATCATGATAAATATAATATTGATAATATGAGCCGTTTATTTTGAAAGTGGCCTAACTCCATTTTTCATTTTTTTCCGGTTACCCACGGTAACATGTACAGCTTCAAATTATCTATCAATAAAGCATTTCAGATTTTTTATATTTCGAGTAAATACGGTAATTCTGGACACATAAGTTTTCAGAGTTAGTTGAATCACTGAACCGTTTATTTTGAAAGTGGCCTAACTCCATTAGGAGTAGAGATTTTGGTGTGGTAGAAATGACATTAAAAAAAAATAATTTACTCTTTGTCCCCCGAGAGTATTACAATATTATCAAAAAGTGTCGGAAAGGTAATAACTTTATTGTACATGAAATGAGACAAGATGATTTTGTATCAACAAAATTATTAGAAGACGCAATTTTTAAAAGGATCAAGAATTCTAACGGAGAACCAATAAACTGGTTAAAAATATGTTGGATGCGTTTTGTCAAGAATGAATAAGATTTTCTATAAGACATCAATGAATGAGAACGAAAATTTGAAAGTCCTGAATTTAATACCACGTCGGGGTAGACCAAGAAAGTTCGAAAATATTGTATTGACACCACTGTATAAAATATAAGACAAATTACAACCGCAAAATTTAAGGACATAATTGACTTATTACGATATATACCACCGGAACATCATGATTTCTTTAAATCCCTTTCACATACGCAAAATGTAGATGAGTAGAAAATTGTTTTGTAATTTATGTTTGTAAAAATATTTTGAATCGCATAATTTATGTTTTTAAAGTGTTACAAAGATATGTAAAATAAAATAAGTATTGTTTCTTCGCAATTTGAAGCATCTTAAATTATGTTGAATGGACTTCGGTTCCTTCAAATTTTATAACGAATCTGGTTGTTAATTTTGAAAGTGGCCTAACTCCATTCTTGGTAAGAAAACGCATATTATTCGCTTAATAATTGCCATTATTTTAATAGGAACTGTAAATTGAACACCTTTAGATACACTTAAGCAACATAACTCATTGTTATTCTTTACGTATATTTTTAATTGCATTGAAACGCAAACCTTTAAATATCTCAATTTGAGGTTATATGGAGTTAGGCCATTTTCAAAATAAACGGCTCATATAATATATAATTCTGACAATGAGTTATAGGCATTGATTTTATTTCTATATATATATATATATATATATATAAAATATCGAATGATCATTTTAAAGGATTTGTTTCTGCTAAATTAAATATTAACAATTACTCGTTCTATTGTGAAAAACGTCAAGAACAATAGGAGATTGTAATGGGATTACGTATTTCGTGATCGCTCACACAAGAAACGATGTTATGTTCTTGAATATGAATATTCTCGACTTCGTTAAAAAAGGAAATCATATTTTCACATTTTATTGAGATAATTAAATGCACATAAAATAGAAACCAAAAAAAAAAAATAGAAAACAAGGGGAGAGAAAAATGATTTAAAACGTAATGAAAAATGTCAGATTCGTGTTGTTTTATTTTTCTCTCGTGTTTTTGAAGATAACGGATATATATGCTTTGCAGTTTATAAGCTAACAAAGGAATTCTTTAAAGAGCACGTTATCGCAAATAAAAAGAACTTTAGAAAATAATTTTTTCCTAAATTTCATTTAAGATAATTTTTTCCCGCATATCGTTGAGAAAATGTCTGTCTCCCTGCAAGTTTCATTAAATATTGACCTACATTAAATTATATCACAACGCATTTTATTTAACAATAGAATTTGCCGTAATCCAATATTTTCATTACTTTTTCTTTGATTGTTTTTTTTCTCCGATCTTACGTGAATTCTTTCAATAATAGGAAAAAAAACAAGGTAAAAAAAAAAAAGAAAAAGAAAATAACAAGTTAATTTAGGAAAAAATAAAAAAATAAGGAACACATTTGAAAAGGAGCATCTGCAGCTGACAGGATCATAACATTATATCTAATCGACACAGTTTTAAAACTGCGTAGAAAAAGTTTGAAAGTAACATACTTAAAAGGAATCGCGAGAATCAAGTTTCTAATGAAAATTGTTTCGATAACTTTTAATCAGATGAAATAAGATCTTTCGCAAAGTAAATCAGTCTTCTTTTCAATAGAAAAAAAAAAAAAAAACATAAAAGAACTTGGAGAAATCGTATTTTGATTTGTAAAATCAAGCTGACTTTTTCTCTTTCACTTCATTAACTGTTAATTTGATTTTGACATTCTTTACTTAATTTGTCTTTTTTATTTTTATTTTTGTTATTTTATTTTTCTTATTTATCTTATTTACCTTGTCTATTCTAAATTTTATTTAGCGCTCATGTTTTAAACGCAAATGCGTATTTACGTAAGTATCTAATATATAAATCGAGATACGTAACGTCAAGATGTATTATAGATTTTGAATAAGAAATATAATCAATCGTATGCATCAACATTATTCTACAATTTTTATTCCTTGTTATTTCGACACTACGATTTTATAAAACCGACAGATAAACAGATATTCATCATATTTTTTATAAACGCTTCGTTTATTTTTATTATTCTCAATAAAATTGTAATAATATCCATATCCTTTTACATTAATATTAAAAAAGGTAACACGATCACCGTCATTTGTGAACAAAAATTTATTATTATCTCATAAAAGTAAATATGATTTCTTTGTCTTATAAATAATCATACGAACAACACGTTCTACGAATAAGAAGAAGGAAATAAATAAAATATGTTAATACGAAATTTACATATTTTCTAAATAACTACAAAATGAAATAGAAAACAGACAAAAATAGCGGAGAAACAAAAGAAATAAAGAAAGAAAGAAAAAGAGATAGAGAGAGAGACGTGCTACGAATATGAAAATTCGTGAGAAAAATTTTCATCAATATTTTAAATAAATAATTTATTATAAAAATGTTATTATAAATGTTCGTCAAAAAAAAAATAAAATTTTGTTTCTCATATTTTCGATGAAATTAATTTAATTAATTTTTTTTTCTATGAATTTGATAGTCGATAAAAATAAAACGAATATTGAATTTTTTAAATTACGCGAGAAAAATAAAAATGAATATCTATAGTTATAAAAAAAAAAACGATATCGATAGTAAATATTATATATATGCAAGGTGCATATTAATTAAAGAATCAAATTTAATTTAATCTAAAAAGATCATATGAAACTTAATTAAGCGTTAGCACGTCTCACATCGACGAAATACAAAAATGACTCATGGAATAATCGATATGAAGCATTCGTTCTCTCAGATCTTTCTTTTATTTTTCTTTTTTAATGTTTATTTTTAAAAGGGGTCTCTCCTTTATTACATTTCTTTGACGAGTATAAAAAGTTTCTTGATTATTTCCCTATTCTTGGATAGAATATTAAAATCTGTATTTAAAAAACATTTATAAAATATTAAACTTATTCCATTGGAGAATTAAATTGTAACTATTATTATTATCGAACAAATAGAAATTTCATATTATTTAATTTGTCGTAAAAGTTGACAAATATTAAAGGAATATCTGTTCTCAACGTTAAAAGCTTATCTCTTTAAACGACGAGACAGCCACAGATCGTCTTTTACTTTAATTATCCGAGCATCATTATCATCCGCGAATATTATTATCAGCTTCCAAAAATCTACTGTTTCTCTCAGTTAGTGAGAAAACGAGAAAGAGAAAGATTGAGAGACTAAAAGAGAGAAAGAGAAATGGAAAGACAGAGATAATTCCGTATTCAAATCGTTCGTTCATTTAAGATTTTTATCGAGTAAAGTTAACTTACTATATTTTAAAAGTATAATATTAATACATTATCAAATATTCTCAGATTTAGTTTAATTAGTAAAAATATGTATACATATTTTTTACCTTAATTTTTTATAAAAAAAAAACAGAAAACAAATCTCAATTATTATTGGATTGAATTTTCAAAGGCATGAAAAAATAAAAAAAAAAAAAAAAGAAAATAAAAAGAATAAATTGCATTACCGATACAATATGTGTTTCTTGGTGTTATTCGCTATCTTATTACACTTGCATCTTATATATTACGTGCTAAGGATAAACAAGTTAAACTATAATAAAGGTAAACCGGAATATATTGCGAAAGGATTGTGGAAATATGTTAACACAAAAAATATCAACTTCCGTTTCCTTGTTTTACTTCTTTTCCTTTTCATGAAACACGAAACTCTGCTTTACTTTATCTCGCTTTAACATGACCATGCCTTTTTAGAAACAACGAATATTTAAACTACTGTATTTTCTTTTTTAGAAAACTTTGAAAAAAAAAAGAAAAGAAAAAAAATGATGAACAAGTGAAAATTGCGAAATTTTACAACATTACGTTACACGATTTTTTGTAATTTTGTTAATTTTTTATCTTTTTTGCTTTCGAAAATGATGTAATAATTTTTTACTCTCTTTTATGTATCTCATTCTTGCTCATAAATTTCATGAGTTTAGAAGAAAAATATGCTGACCTAGTAGCAAAGAAAGGAAAAGTTTCCTTTTGTAAAAGTCAGGATAAATAGAATCGTATTCATAAGTTTTCCTGTATAAGACCGATTGAATCTATAAAAGATGGAAAGAAATAAAAGAAGATAAAAGAAAGATCTTTTGAACAATATCCTAATTCAAATTTATGCAGCTATAATATCTTAATCGTTTTTTAATTCTTCTTGAAGTATGTCAATGGGGGCTCATGTTAATAAACGAATGAGTTAATCGAAGAGTTGTTTTTTAAATAGACAAATAAGATCATCAATCTAATTAGTCCATAGAAATATTTCTATTTATTTCGACAATATTTATAATAAAACAAATATTTATTATTATTTATAATTTAATAATAATATTAGAAATATTAGCAATTAATTGTATTAGTGAATGCATAAACACTCATATAATATAAAAATATTTATTATTATTTATAATTTAATAATAATATTAAAAATATTGGCAATCAATTGTATTAGTGAGCGTATAAAAACACTCATATAATATAAAAATATTTTTAATTACAAATATTACAAATCTTATTTAAAATCTTGATCTAATAAATAGCAAACTATCCTAACTAGTAGAATGAAATTTAGAATTTGAGCCGAAGTGGAATCAAACAACTTCTAAATTACTATTGATGCGACAATGAACATCAATTTTCTAGATTGAATGATAGAAAAGTAGAATAAACTATACTGAAACAATTGTTAAAGGAAAATCTTTCACATAAGTACTCTCTCAAGACGTTTAGCTGACAATTTAAAGAACTGTGCACATACTCGTTGAAAGATCGAATCTATGTCACGATCTTGATTATGTTATACATAACCGATCGATTCTTTTTATGTACATATGCACATATATGATTATGTACATACAAAATGTGTTTCAAATTATATGGTCATAACTTCAAAAGTGCTTTTCTCAGTACTTTAAAATAAACAAATAAAAAGAACATATTCATCTTTCATTGCATTTTAAAATACTTTGTATAAACACATACATTTCCTCTCAGTAAAAACTAATTTAACTTGAAATAACTTGAATACAAATGCATCTGATTTATCTTCCTCTACTTATTATATTTTTATTATAATTTAGTGACGCAACCCTGACGCATTTTGTTCGTTCGAAGAACTCTCTCTCCCAATAAATTCGAGCTTCGATTGTTTAACAAATCGAGAGAGGCCCGGGGGGACTCGATCCCGGGATCTTTCGCATACCGAAAGAACGCTCTACCACTTGAGCCACGAAGACCTGTTACTTATTATATATAATTATTATATAAAAACTTTTTAATAATTAATTATAATTTTTGTATTTTCCAACAAAATCATTAATTAACATCTATGACCCTTAAGTAGCTTTACGAAGAATTATCTTTTTAATAATACGTTTCCCGTGACACGTCACCGAGAATGAGAAATTACAATAATTATTTCGTTTAATTAAATAAATTTAATTGAATACTAATTGAAAATCACCAAATGAATACCAATACTTCTCACAGATCAATAGATCTGATCAATATTATGGTATAGGACAGGAATGTGAAATATTATGCAAAGCATTTTTTAAATATCATACACAATCAATATTACATTCTCGATTATATTAATATAACAGGAATTTTGTGGCAATCAAATAATATATTTAACACGATTAATGAATTTAATAAATAATATTGGATAGTAATATTGAAACCACTTACATGCAATATAACATACAAATACGCGTACGTAAAAAATGAATATGCAGATATATGCGTGTGAGAAGAGACACGGACGAATAATAAAACAACAAGGAAGAAAAAAAAAAGAAAAAAAAAATAGAAAAAGATAAAAAGCATACCTGTCGAAAGATATTACCACCAACGTAAAGACACTCGACGCGACAGTCACGTGGGCAATAAAGTTGTTGATAGTACAGTAGACGACACCAAAGGGCCAATTAGAGTTTAGAAGATATACAAAATTAAAGGCGCAGTTAAATAATGACATCATCAGGTCTGCCAACGAGAGATTTACTAAAAAATAGTTGGTAACCGTACGCATCCGACGATGTGCTATAAAAAAAAAAAAAAAAAAAAAAAACATAATATTTAATTATTATTTTTTTAATTATTAATTTTTTTCCTTGGAATAAAAGAAAAGTCAATCGTCTATTAAAGTAATTTTCTATTAAAAGAATTTCGAATTATGCCATTTAAAGTTTAAACTTGTTTTTCGAGGAATTGCGTTGAATTTCTTCAAATTGTAGTTTTTTGTTTTCTTTCTTTGTTTCTTTCTTTATCTAAAACTCAGGTAGGTTGTTTCTTTAACGAATCTATTATTCGTAGGTTATTCGATCTTAAACTTTCCTTGAAACTTGTTTCCCTTCTATTTAAATTCTATTTAGTTTAAAATCGGTAATGGTAACGTTATCGTAATTGCAAAGTGATACTTTCAGTTAAATTGTTCGGTAAATTCATTGATTATTTTGAGAATAAATCGAAGCATCTATTTGCATATCTCTACCTACGTATACCCACTTACTTATGTACTTCTACATTATCGTTTCAATTTCTTTATGCAAATAGTTTTCATTTGTACGAGTGATTCGAACAAATTTCAAGGAAAGATTTACGATGTAACTCGTTACACGTTTTGTTTCTTTTTTTCTTGTATCTAATATGGCCTTGTTTTTCTTTTTGTTTTTTTTAAATTCTTCACTTAAAAATTTCATTTAGTTTATGTAAATGTATACTCGTAATATCGATCAAAATAATCACGATCATAGATACGGAACAAATAAATTTGTTATGTTCGAGAAAAAGTGAGTGAGTGAGAGAGAAAAATAGGGAGAAAAAAGAAAGAGAGAATAGTTAAATATTCATAAGATGTACTTTAGCGCATCTGGATGACACAGTTTGGAGCATCACCATTACAATAATGAAATTTTAATTTTTATTTGTTCCTAATGGATGAGAAATAATTTAAATTGGTCTGAATACAAATATAATTTTGTATTTTGTATTTTCTCTTTCTCTTTTCTCGCATCGTTAATTAATTAATTAATTTTTGTCCTCGTTACAAAACAAAATTATCGCGATATTAAACGTAAACGAAAAATGAAAAATATATATCTCACAATGAAACTATTTTATTTGTAAATTTTTAATCGATTCAATATAAAAATAATCGGATAGTATACTTAAGAAAAATATCGTGAAAATGGATTACGTTTGATAATATAATTATAGATTTTTTTTTACAGATTGATAAGAAGAAGGTTCAAAGTTCCAATAAGTGCTTCTCCTGATATTACCGAACATTTTTATTCGTCCTTCGCTAAAGCAATTTTGTGTAACCATTAAATTCCTTCACCGATAAAATAAGCAAGTTCCCATCTTTAATTTTCCCTTGGTGTTGACTCAGCTTCTAACTCCCATGGTAAACTTATAATAAATGTGTTCTTAGTTGAAAATTGTTGTAAAATAAAAAACTATTGAAAAGAAAACAATAGAAACTTTTTTATAACGATAATTACTCGATTATACGTACACGGATTTCTTTCTTTTCTTTTCTTTTCTTTTTTTTTTCTCTTTTCGTTTAGTTAAGTGAAAATTATTAAGTACGAAAAATCGATCGTATTCTTCATTTTCTAACTTTAAAGCAATATTTCGTAACACTCGTTTTCTATCGAGTCGAAAGCTGAACGAGAAAGAACATATTTCCACGAGCTTTGCAGGTTTTTTTTTTCAAACCGTCTTTTATCGAAAATCCACTTTTTCGTTTTGGTTTTATTTATCGTTTAACTTGCGAAAAATAAAAACGACTGTTCGCTGGAACAAAAAGATACAAACGTGAAATGATTTATCAAAATAATTAATAAAACACATTTTTTCATCTTAATACGAATATTATTTACATATTATTGTAATCAAAATTAAGGGGTTATACGCAGTTAGAATTTTTAAAAAATCGATTTTTTTTTTTTTTCATTTTCGGAATGTACATATATTTAAGTATATTCTCTGAAAATTTCAAATCGATCCGACAAATATTCTTCACTTCATGTAAGCTGCAAACAAAAATTTTTAACTATGTGTAAACGTCTCTTTGAAACTTTAAACGCGTTTTTCTCAAAACGGTATTTTCAAAGTCGGTGATCTCGATTTTTCAAAAACGGCTTAACCGATCGGTTTCCAATTTTTACACAATCTTCTTAGATATATTCCTCAGGTATTAAGTATAAGGAATAATTTTTAAAAAATTTATTACTATTTTTTTGTAACAATTTAGAGCGAAAATTTTAGTCAAAAACAACAACTTTTTTTCAAATAGACACCATTTTGTCAAAAATCAAATTTTTATTATTCCTTGGTTTTAATACCTGCATTAATCTATCCTTTAAAAGAATCCACCATATTTTTTAATTTCGGATAATCCAAACCGCCAAAATGGAGATCACCGCCAAACGTCTTTTTTTAGAGGACGTTCAGGAAATCATCTACAGGAGCGGTGCAGATTAATATTTTTACATAATCGACGCGCTATTGTATTCTCAAAAGTTGGCTCTATTTGAATTACCATCACTTTTGTTTGAGAAATAAAAACTGTTTCTATAAAAAATTCATGAAAATACGTCTTTTTCGAGCCTCGCAACTGCGTATAACCCCTAAATCGATTTCTATAATTGTTTATATAATCGTTTATCAAAATACTCCGTTTCCAATTTGTTATAAAAAAAAAAAAAATAAAAGAAAATAAGAAATATGAAAAAAGTTTGGACGAAAAATGATAAATGCTGGAAGTACCTTTCATTGACACGTGTCACCTCATCGAATTTTCTGTATTCTCGAGGGGGGATAAAAATCACGATAGTCAAAAAATCCAGTCTATAAAAAGGGGGAAGGATTTGAGGATCATCAATGTTTTCTCTTCGAGTAGAAAAGTAACTTTTTTTCTGACTTTTCTACGACTTGTATCAATCATATCTTTTGATCCTGCGTTCGTCGTTTTTATGTCAATAAATTTGTCAAAGAAAATATAAAAACTAGTTATTACGGTTAGGTTTATCGAATATTAATGTGTACATATGTCAATGTTATTTATAAAGTGAAGCCTCTCTTTCATCGAACATAAAGAAACACGTTAACAAGAAAAATAACACATGTTTTTTTTTTCTCTTTACTCAAAGTAGGATCGATAGCAAGCATGCAATCATGATGTTTGTAGAAATGTTTTTTTTTCTTTTCTTCATAGACCTGTCGCGTACAAACGTCTACTTTATGCACAGAAAGATTTATATGTATATATTGATATATATATCTATGTTCATTATAAACGTTTGAATAACAATTTTTTAAACGAACAAATTGCAAGACTAATTGGAAACTTTAATCGAAAATATTGAATTGACTGTTAAATAATATCGGAATATTTATTATTATATATTTAAATTACTGATACTAATATGTTTTTATTGAAGTATTATATAATATTATTATATTAGTATAAATTAATCGAAAAAAAAAAAAATATATATATATATTTTTAATTAAAAATTCTGATATTATTTAATTAATAAACTTAATTTATTTGTTGATAAAGGAATAAATATATATATATGTAATCCATTTTCTCTTCTCTAATAAAATCCCATTAAGCTTAATATTATAAAATACCACGTACTCACTCTCTCTCTCTCTCTCTCTCTCTCGATTGAATTTATAATAAAAAAAAAAGAGAGGAAAAAAACATAGCAAGGAAAAAAGATTATTATTTTTTGAAATTACAAATATAATTTATTTCTGTGATAGAACAGTTGATTAATTTTTAATGATTTTTACGAGAGAGAGAGAGAGAGAGAGAAAAAAAATGAACCTCGAAACGATTTACTTTCGAAAAAAAAACTAGCCGTCTCTTACTCTTTCACTCTTTTATTCTCTCTTTTTCTTCTTGTAAAGAATCTTTTATGAGAGAGACCTTTCTCACTATCGAAAGTCAACGAAAGTGGATAAACATTGGCACGGTCACGTTCTGACTTTTTCTACCGTCCAAAATCATGTAGGTAGCTACTAAAAATTTGTCTATCCATCTTGCGAGGTTTCTAAATAATAGAAGAATCCTTTACTAAAAAAGAAAAGAAAAGAAAAGAAAAAAAAGAGAAAAGAAGAGAAAAGAAAAACGAAGAAAAAAAGGGAGACAAAAATATTATCCAGATTGGTAATGGTTATTATTCGAGACAATCCAAAAACAATCTAATAAATTGCTTTTCGTCGAAAACTAAGCTTTAATACGACGCTCAATATAATATCAAATTCATTTTTTTAGTTCTTTTCCTTTTTATATTTTAATTTATATTTTTTTATATATCTTTATTATTATTTATTATTATTTATTATTATTTATTATTATTTATTATTCTTTATATATCTATAATTTATATTTTTTTATATTTTTATATTTTTTTATTATTTTTATTATTTTTTTATATTTTTTTATATTTTTTTTATATTTTTTTTCTCCCCCATGACACGATCATTAAATTATTTTTTTGTACGAGAGACGTATAAATATTTTTTTTATATATATTTTTAAATATTGAATTTTATAAATAAAGTCTATGTATATTATGGAATTTGATGTAACAATGGGTAACATAAGAAAGAAAAGAATATATATATCAGTTTTATTAACGTGTAATATATGTCAGATATCTACCTTTTTTTCCCATACCGTGTCTTTCTAAGTGTATCGTGATACAGAAAAAAAAGAGTATCGTCATGACGGTAATAAATATATGTTCGAGAAAAAGAAAATCCTTGAAAGACGTAAATCATTCTGTAACGTAATATCTTTCTTTCTATGTATTCCCGATCGATTATAGGGTTTCTATATTTGTTAGTTCATGTACCTATAAATGACGAGTCACTTCACTCTTCAATTTGTAATGGTAATTAATTCTATTTCGGAACAATGAAGATGAAATCATGATTGACGTGGATTTTCGTATGCTTATAGTCTCATTAGTTACAAGAAACTTATCTTCAAAGATATTTAATGGGATATATTTTCATTGATAAAATATCTCTTTTACAATAGTCGATGAAATTAATCTCATTTGAAATCGTCAAAATAGTGCTTTATTATTAACAAGTAATCGTCTATATAAATAAGTACTTAATCATCTACACGTTTAACTACATTTCTATGTCAGTCGACTATCTCGTTAACATGAAAAATACAAAAAAAAAAAAATATTTCTGTGTTGATGATAAGCTGATAATATCGTGGTCGTAGCAAAGAACTCTTATTTTTATTCAAAGAAGTAAGCAATAGAAAAAAATAATTATCTTTTAACGAGAATAAAATGTTGAAATTGTTGAAGAAAATCTAAAAAAGAAAATAAAAGAAAAAGAAACAAAGGTATATTAAAAAAATCGATGAAATTTTGTACATTCGATTAGAAGAATAAATAATCGATAACTGAAAAAATTTCGCGAGATATCCTAGAAGAATTTCATTTCAAATTTCTAATAATTATTTTTAGAATAATAAAACGCTTATACGCGAAAAGAAATAAATGTGTGAAAAAAAAAAAACATTTCTGTGTTGATGATAAACTGATAATATCGTGATCGTAGCAAAGAACTCTTATTTTTATTCAAAGAAGTAAGCAATAGAAAAAAATAATTATCTTTTAACGAGAATAAAATGTTGAAATTGTTGAAGAAAATCTAAAAAAGAAAATAAAAGAAAAAGAAACAAAGGTATCTTAAAAAATCGATGAAATTTTATACATTCGATTAGAAGAATAAATAATCGATAATTGAAAAAATTTCGCGGGATATCCTAGAAGAATTTTCATTTCAAATTTCTAATAATTATTTTTAGAATAATAAAACGCTTATACTTGAAAAGAAATAAATGTGTGAAAAAAAAAAACATTTCTGTGTTGATGATAAGCTGATAATATCGTGGTCGTAGCAAAGAACTCTTATTTTTATTCAAAGAAGTAAGCAATAAAAAAAATAATTATCTTTTAATGAGAATAAAATGTTGAAATTGTTGAAGAAAATCTAAAAAAGAAAATAAAAGAAAAAGAAACAAAGGTATCTTAAAAAAATCGATGAAATTTTGTACATTCGATTAGAAGAATAAATAATCGATAACTGAACAAATTTCGCGAGATATCCTAGAAGAATTTTATTTCAAATTTCTAATAATTATTTGTAGAATAATAAAACGCTTATACTTGAAAAGAAATAAATGTGTGAATAAAAAAAAAAAAAAAATAAATCCTTGATTTTGTAGACACGCAACTGTTAGATAATTTTATCGTTATCTCTAGTTTAATCGAATAATAAAAAATGGTTAGGTCGAAGAAATGTCAGTGTTCTAATATTACAATGATGTAATGAGCCTTCTTCCTTCGATCTAAACGATCAAATTACTGATCAACGTTTAAAAATAGATATTTTCTTACCGAGTACTATCCACATGACGATTATATTTCCACCGGTGGCTACTAATAAAATGATAGCAAAGATCAATGACCAAGTTAGTTTTTGCCACCATGGCAAATTGAACGGACGTTCTTGTACACTGTGAAAACATTTGAAAAATGCGTCTTGATCTGATTCCTTTAATAACGGCAAAGCTTCATTTAGAAGTAAGATAAGTTCGCTGTGATTTAATTTTAATAACGATGATATATTAGTTCCTAGGACAGACGTACTGCAATTGTACAAATAAAACGAGTCCACGCTATTCATATTTTTTAATCCAACACTTTATATCTAAATAAAACTGTCCAATTTCTTATCCATACAAATAATTCACTGACACGTTTAATGTAGAATTTAATTCGTTAATTATTATCAACTTTTACACGCGAATTACGTCGGAATATATAATTGTCACTCAAAGAAGTTTCTTCAAATTAAATTAACCAATGCATTGTGCGTTTTTCTTTTATTTACGTGCACGCATTTTTATTTATTATTTATTTACGATTTAATGTGAACTCACTAGTTACGAACAATTTATTTATTAATTTATGAAATGTATATGTGTGCGTTAAATTAAAACAATTCCCCATTAATGACCTGAACAATTTAGTTTTTTTAATAAATGATCGTTCCAATCATATTTATAAACGCATAATTTTTTCTTTATTATTATAATTGCACAGTCTTGTTAAGAGTATTGTCACACGTAGGATTATTATATCGATATAAATATTAATAAGAAATCCTCTCAAAAATTTGAGAAAAGAAAAATGTATGCTCTTTATAAATTCAACGTACTTTTTCTTTTTTCTTCGTTTTTTTTTTTTTATTCTACAATTTCTAACGAAATCCTTGTATTAATGTAATACGATCATAATATCATTTTTCTCTTTTTTTATATCCTGGATCAGTTTTCACTCATAACTTATATATAGATTGGAACTGATCTTCTCTTTTTTTACCTCTTTTTATTTTTATTATATTTATTCATTTATTTTTATACAAATAATATAATCTCAAAATTGATTAATTATTTATCGCGACGAATTCGATGATTATCTTTCCAGAGAATTATTTTTAACGTTAAATAATATCGAGCACGTTACTTTTTACACAATGGAAAGCCTATTTCAACGATAATTTACAATTTTTCTCTCGTTTGATTTGAAACACACATAAGGCAAAAGCATAAGGCATTGATATAATCCGAAAGAATGATCGTGTTTCACTTTTACTTTCGACATTAAAATTGTTTTGGAAAATTTATTAAAGCATTACACGCTTGAATTCTCATATCGCGTGTCCTTTCTTTATCAATAAATGGTGACCACCAAGCATACACCATAATTTCAAAAATCACCAACGAAAAAGAAAAATGAAAAGATGAAGATTATGATTTAGTCATCTTTTTAAATGTTCCTTTGATCGTAATGAAATATCGATCATTTCGTAAATAAATTAAAAGAGATAATAAACAAATTAGTATTTTTTTTTTTTTTAATTTGATCGATAATATTCGTTGCTGTATTTTGGTTTTGTTTTTATCGTTCGATTCTAACACATCCTGTTATTTTTTATTTTAGATTGATATCACGAAATAAAACGAAGAGGTTTTCGTTGGGTACCGTTCCCACGAGCCTCGCCGGAGATACTGAAGCCTTGAAAAGCATGTTCATTCAAAGATGCATGCGCAATAGCGTACAACCCTCGTTACCTCTCTCACCTCTGTTTCCTTATTCACCCTCTTTATCGCGTATCTACAAATTTCTAATTAACTACGAAAATTCGAATATGATTTTATTAAATATTCAAATATTCAAATATTATTAAATATATATATATATATAATGTTATATTTCGTATTTAAGTTATATTGTATTAAATTTTCTTGATTTTATTATCCTCATTAATTACTATAAATTTCCTTGAAATATTAATATGCTTATATGTATATTCAATCTAAGGATTTATATGAATAATTAATATTATTTAAATCATATATAAAATTATAAGTTTAAGTATAAAAGATTAGAAGGAAAAATAATAGTTTTATGTTAAATCAAAATTCGGGTTCCAAAATACGGGTACGAGATAAACTTTTGATATTTCAATCTGACTAGAACATTCTTAATTTTAAGTACCCACATATTCAAAAAGTTTTAATACACGGATTAATGATATAGATGGTAGAATAAGGAAACATAAGTTAAAACATAGATGGAAAATTCATTCGGAAAATAAAATATTTAATAAAAACAAAGAAAAAGAAATAAGAATATCTAACATTATAAATATTATCTGTAAAAGTCTGTTGATTTTCTTTGAATATACTCAAACAATTTACTTTCTAACAGTTTATTCTACTTTTTACTTTATTCATCTTCTTATCATTTTTTATAATACTCCTTCTTCTTTTTATTTTCGCTTATTTCACGTCCTATGGGAACTGTTGCTATGCCTCCAAGACTATAGCAAACAATATGATTTTCAGATTGCCTTCCTCATCGTAAGAATGTTGGGGAATGAGAGTTTTCATGCATTTAGGAAAAGGGGTGAATACCGGTTGAGATATACTGCTACCAATAATAGAAAAACCTACGAGTTTCATCCTACATATTACTAAATTATTCTTATTTTAAATAATTTATATATTTTAATATCAAAATTTAATTAAAACTGTTCATCAACCCCCCTTCCCATAAAAATGTTTAGAAAAGCGTTTCCGTTGCTTGCTTAATTATTAATCGATTTTAATAAACACGGTCTTATTTGAAAGAATAAGGTTTCAATACTTCATCGTTCCTTATCACATTTAAATATAAATATGCAATTTTATTCTATGCCCGAAAATATTATTCTTATAAAAAAAAAAACAGAAAAAAAAATCAAACATTGATTGATGTTCTAAACCCGAGACAAATACTTGTAAATGTAAAACATTTTATCAAACAAAAAAATCATTTTCAAAATCTTTGATACATTCCACAAATATTTGAAGCTATGATATATTTAATATAGAATTTAAATAGTAATATTTTGTTCATAATTAGAATAAATGTGTGTGCCTTCAGAAATGCGTTTATACATATATATATATTAAAAAATAATCATTTAAGGCGTTCAAATAGAACAAAATCTTGAAGATTTGTTGTTAAATCCAACGATGATCACCTGAAACAAAAAGCAAACTATATTAATCATACAGTCAAGTGATAAAATAGCCTAACATATAAATGGTCCAATTCATAGATGCACTTTTTATTTGAATTCCCTATTTATTTTTATCTAATCTCTAATTTTTACAGTTTGTAAAATAAAATAAAATTTAAACGCGTGATTTTACATTGAAAAATATAATTAATTAATTAAGAAATAGAAAAAGTACAAATATTATAATAAGTTACTAACTAAAAATAATATCTATTAATTATTATAAAATACTTTTAAACTACACACGTTATATACAAAAGAAAAATTGCAAATTTAATAAAATACTATCGAAATAAACAAATCTTCAAGACGAAATAAGAGAAAAGAAATGACTGTAATATTTACTGAACGTTGATTAAACTTCGAAATTTAATAATACGAGAATTTGAATATTTTTGATTTTAATTAATTAAAAATTTATGCACCTTTTGGACGATTTGGAAGGAGATGGAATGATTCATCATCTCCAATTATAATTATAAATTAATGACGAGCAATAAAATTATGCAATAGAATATAAAATATGACTAAAGAGCTATTTTCTAAAAATTCGAACTTATTGTTGAACCTTTTGAAAATAACTCGATAGTTCAATAGTAGTTGCCCTCTTCACGCCACAATTAAGTGGGGGGCCTCTTCGGCATTTAGCCTCTTCTTTCTTCATCCCTGAAAACTGCATTGGACATATTTTCTACATGAGACCAAGATAAGATTTCACATACTTTTATTGCAAGCTAACTCGTATTTTGTTTGATAATTCTAATTCTTGATTACTAAAACATTAATTGACATTTTCCGTTAGTCATTCAAGCTCGTGGACCATCAATGAACTTTGAGTTCATTGACATATCCACGAGTTTAATTAAACGAATGTCCAAGCAGTAAAATTATCGATGACCTATAAACACATCGCACTTTTAATTTCAAATAATAAAATAGAATTGAAATAAATAATGCAATAAATGTTATGAATTTTCTTGCAATAATTTAATTTCATTCATTCGTTATATTTCTAATTGAGAAAATCGCGATTGTGCGAAGTGCTATTATAATACTTAAAACTAAGTATCAAATGGATCAAAGTATTTGCGAATTTGTTCGACTCTATCTCGTTCGAGATAGAATCGAAATAGAAATAAATCTTTCAAATCGTTGCAAATTCCTTTGAATCTCATGATACATAATGAAGATACAGAAGAGTTACAAAATAAATTTACAAATATGATTAATGAAAAATGAATGAATAAAAAAACAAATTTTTGTAACAATTCTGTATAAACCAGGAGGCGAAATTTCCACTCCGGAGTGGAAGCAAAGCTCGTGCCTTTCCTGGATCCTACCTACTTAAAATTAAAGTTTTTACATTCGTTCAAAAAAGTATGCTACCTGCCTGCCAATTACCCGTATTTAAAAAGAGCAAATACACATACGTACCCACCCACTCACTCCACGGTTCTCACACATACCACCAGGGTGCAAAAGCCTAAACTAGAGAGCATGCCCCGGGGCACCTCCGACACCCTAGTTCAAACGCGTGTTTTCTAAACTTATGGGAGTACGTACCAATGCTGTAATCGTCTGCCAAGGCTAGTAATTATTGCAATAATGACTAAAGCAAAAATACTGGTACATACTAGTATATATCAGCATACTAATATAATACAAGTATTGTCATATTTCCACAAATAAATGTGGGAAGTCTACTATTCAAAACGATTTGAAAAAAAAAATGAGAAAAATTTAATATAAATAGAAAAATACAATCATGTATATTTTTTATATCACACCTAACTCTAGGTGTGCTATACTAAGAAGTACTCTAAGTATTAAATAGTCAATTAATTAAAAACTATCACGAAACGATGTACAATGCACACACCTAAAACGCACACACAGGTGCAACGTACAACGTGCAATCACTAGCACAATGACAGCCGCTAATAGGGGGAAAAACTTAAAACTAAACCTATACTAACCGTTTCTCACCCATACGAGTAGCACCTGGGCACACGCATAGATGAGAACGCAGAAAGTATAGGGGGGAGAAACGGGAGATTAGTATATTAGAAGCTGAAAATCCTGATCTAAAAAATATGATTAAAAACACATAAATACATAATACATAAATACATTTTTATAAAAATTTATCTAAGCGGCTAAGGACTCTACAATTTATTTGATAAAAAATAACTTTTAATATCTTTTAATATATTTAAATATATTTCAAAACCTCGGACGACTCCTTTCATTAAGTTGGCTGTTCTAATAAAAGAACTGGGCTTTGAGCCACCACTTAATTGCTAGAATCTATCCGTCGCGAATGAGTTTGTTTTCTTGCTCATTTATTTATAATATCGAAGTATCGATATATTAAAATTAATCGCGATTAGATAAACTAAGTACGAAGCAATGCATGTAAGACATTTATTACATGCTTTTCTGGACGAAAACGAGTAAATAAATGCTCGATTTCACCACTACTAACCACGAACAAAACACGTAATAAAAAAGAAAGTGCATTAATTAATTGCATTATTAATTAAATGAATTTAACCGGTGAGACAAGAAAACCTATCCTGAACTAATATAAAATATACAATGCAATATACAATACAATATACAATTTTCATGAGTAACTCCTAGAAAGGAATTACTCATGTGCTCGTCACTAATTTATTGAAATAATTACAACCAGTAACTCGTGCCGATTAGGACCTTTCATCCTCGGCATGATTGAGCACCGGAGGGACTTTAAATTTTTTGACTCACTGCGTAAGAAGTTCTACGATGGCTCCAAAACACTCCTACTTCGCAGCAAGTGTTGTAGTCTGCTGATCGAAGAATGCCTCGGTTTGGTATTGAAGGAGATCCACAGAAGATCCATCGAAGATCCACCGAAGATCCACCGAAGATCCATCGAAGATCCATCGATGATCCATCGAAGAATTCATCCCATATCTTTGATAAGGTAGAAAGTCCGTCGTCATATCTGTAAAATAAAATAGAACAAAATGATAAGTTATATATAATATGATCCAAAATCGTATCAAACAAAAACGAATAAAATGTTAATAAAATTGAATACTTACAATGCATTCCAATAAGATGAAACTCAATTGCACCATGGCGATGCACCTCGCGTGAATCTAAAAACGCGGTGTAAACGAAAATAAGGAACTATAGATGAGTTTCTTATCGCGAAACCGAAATTTTATTATACGGCGAACAACACTGATTCTAATTCGCGTATGATTTTAATTGATTATGCGCCCGATCACTGATTCTACAACTGCTTCCAAAGACTGCTTTGCACACAGTCAATGCAAGTAAAAAAATCTTCATTGATGCACTGATTCTAATACGCGAACAGTCTGTGCGACTGTTTAAAGATAAAAATACAACTTTACTCGAACAAAATCTAATGCAATTACTGCTTTGGTCGCAGTTAATTTAATATGAAAATTTTCTAATACAATCGCGTAACACGAACGAATTGATATGAGCGAACGAACGTGCTTCTAATCCGTGATTTTAATTTTATTTAAACGATACAACACTCCCGTATATTGCTTCGCGCACGATTGCAATCTGAAACAGAAATAAAAAACAATACTATTAATATCATTACTATTACTGAATACAATTAAAATGTTTGTTGAATTATTAAATACAAAAATATACTCACTTTGTATCTCCATCGATGAATGCACGATGGGTCTCCTACCCTTAGGATGACGATGACGATGCACTAACACTGATTCACTGATTCTAACTTGAATTCAATTAACACTAGATTAATGGACTAACAATAAACCAATTTGACTCATATAAAATTTCTTTGCTACATATGTTACATATATATAAAATTTTAATATTATTTTTTTAAATATATGTTGATTTTTAATACCATAATGAAATATATGTAAATATTAATTCCTTCCTTCTACCCATTTCTTCATGCAAACAATTTTTGTAAGTTTTTAAAAAATAGTTAACGAAACAATAATGAAAAAATCTAGTGTTAAACGAATTTCCAAATGAATTTAATTAATAAATTGTAACACTATTCAACGATGATCTGAAACAAAAATAAAAACAAGATTATATAGACCATTGATATAAAAACATTATTATAATTATTGAGAAAAAGTTTAATATAAAAATTGACTTACGTTTATTCTTCAGTGACGAATGCACGATGGGTATCCTACCCTTAGGATGACGATGAACACACGTTTAAACCGAATAAAAGAAACTTACGGAGTTTCTTTACCGACAAACGAAACTTTTACACACGGCGAACAACACTGATTCTACTTTCCGACTTTTTTATATTTTATTTTATCGATGCAACACACGAGTACCTCATTGCCTACGCGCTCGATTGCAATGATGTTCTGAAACAGAAAAAGAAAAAGAACAATTAATCTCATCGTCGTAATAAAAAACCATTTAAGTTATTATAGAAATTTTTGATAGAAAAATATACTTACTTTTAGTCTTCATTGATGAATGCAGGATGGGTATCCTACCCTTAGGATGACGATGAATAAAATAAAATAAAAGAAAAACTCTGTTAAAAAGCTGTTTAAAACATACTAAAAATTATATTACATACAATTAAATACTATAACATTTTCCTGGAATCATTCCTGAAGGCATTGCACACTTTCAA
Organism: Polistes fuscatus; assembly: GCF_010416935.1. Taxonomy (NCBI): domain Eukaryota; kingdom Metazoa; phylum Arthropoda; class Insecta; order Hymenoptera; family Vespidae; genus Polistes; species Polistes fuscatus. The sequence goes on from NW_025113100.1 coordinate 1,234,822, forward strand.
AGATATTTTATCATAAAGAATCAATATAAATTCAAGCAATATTAATTGCCTTTATCTCACTACGTGTATAAAATTACATATAAAGTATGTAATATCAGTAAAAATTGTTAATAAAAATCGATAACGTTGTATATATAATAGTTTAATACGTCACGTTCGTTAGATCTTAACTCGTTGGAGGACGGAAGGGGAATGATGATCTCGTACTGTTTATCCTTGAGAGTGTCTAACGTTCGGTTCTTGGTTGTTTACGTTTTGCTTCGGCGGTTATTCTTCTGTTTTCAACTCGAGAAATTTCTGAAAATATACACATCCATTCATCATTGCCTGTAGGTCGAATGTTTTGTTTTTTTATTCTCTCTCCCTCTCTCAATCTCTTTCCTACTCTTTCTATACATTTCTATATGGCTTAAAAAAAAGAGTAACGCTTACCTCGATGAATATGAAGATAAAAAAGAGTAAACACAATTGTTTGACTGAGTATATGCATTAAAATAAATACATAAAAATGATAAAAATGCTTAAATCAGAACGTTATAATCTTAAACTTTATTGATTAGATGGATTATTGACTTTATATACATGCGCAACGTTCGAAAAGTCATATAAACAATGTTTAATAAAAGTACTTTCATAGAGGACAACGTCTCATTTCAACGGTGGATTTCGAAGGGGACGATGCTCCGGGCATATACCGAGTGCTTCTAAATTATAATACGCATTTTTTTCGATTACTTAACAATTATTCTAATACTCTAATGCACTCTCTTTATATTTCAGCTTTTTTTAACACATATGTACTGGTTTAAACATTACATACATATTAACATACTTTGAACATTAAATGATTTTGATAATTTTTTATTTTATGTTTTAGGATGATATTTTTCAACTTCTTGTCATTACTTGGCTGAAATCTAAAATAATTCTCATTGTTTTCCGATCAGTTTTTTGTTTGATTTTAACGTGTAACATTATGCATGTTAATTAATAATGTGTGATTAAAAAATATGAGTTCAGCCTATTAATGTGGGAGGTATATTATATTTAATTAGGATTTTTTTTTATTATTTAGCATCTTGATGAATATATGCATTAATTTGTTAGTAAAGTAAACTTTTACAAATAAATCAATGAATTTTTAAACCTAGATAGAATCAGAAATAGACAGGAAAATAAGTGAAACAGATAAAAAAAGGTCTACTAACATGCAAGTAATGTTTTTAGAGAGAAACGTGGCCGTAAATGCTGTATAATCTATAATCCTGCATGTAAGCTCGAAACATGTGAATCGTTTCATGCAATATAGATTTTAGATGAAACAGATTAAAAGATTAAACTTTATCGATTGTTTAAATTAGTTTTTCCCCTTTTTGTTTTCTAATATTTTCTATCATAGATAAAAACATTTTTCTAATAGTCTTTTCAATTCCATCTCGCGTATCCAAATCTTTTCACCGATGCATTGTGTTTATTTAAATATAAAACATATATTTATTTCCTTAGAGCTTTGATAAATTATTTAAAATATAATAAATTTGTTTTAGTACATAGGAATGTGAAATAAAAATGCTGTTGAATTTCCCACACTTTTCGACCAATCAGAATCGATTTCTTAGTGATACACTCAGATGTCGTCTGCATCGCGTTGCGGGGAAATTGCTTGTGTCCGCGTGTGAGATTTATGTGAAATATTATTTATCAAAATGAAAGTTAAAAGTAAAACGAAAATTTTAAGAGATAAAGCACTTAGAAAAGCTGTATCTAATAAAAGAAGAGTCTCGAAAAATGCTGGTGAATCGGCCTTGAAAAAAGCTGTGAAAAATGTGAAAGAAGTTATTGAGGTTAGAATTCACGTATTAATATAAATTATATTTTCTAACAATATCTTTAATATCACTGCTAATACGTTCTTGATTTTAAATACTTTTATAGAAAAAACAAATTGAAGATAGATCGGCAAGAGATAAACTAAAAGAATCACTTATTAAGAAAAATGCAAAAAGGGAATGGGTATTTAAGTCTAGTAGGGGAGTTTTATATCTTGGTCACATACCACATGGATTCTTTGAAGAACAAATGAAAGATTATTTTTCACAATTTGGTAAAGTTACCAAAGTAAGGCTTGTAAGGTCTAGCAAGGTACGTATTTAATGTGCATACTTTTTTTTCTTGGATGCATGTACGCTATACAATTATTTATCATTTTTATAGACCGGAACAAGTCGTGGTTTTGGTTACGTCGAATTTCTAGTTCCTGAGGTGGCTAAGATAGCGGCAGAAACAATGAATAATTATTTGATGTGTGGTAGATTATTGAAAGGTATTATATATAAATTTATATTAGTTTATGTTAGAGCGTAGTGTGATATTACTATATTTTGTTTAAAAATTTGTAGCGACTTTCATACCTCCGGAGAAACAGCACTTTGGCTTCTTCGCAGGAAAGAGTTGGTCCAAGACGAAATATCCAAAAGCCGTAAATAGGAAAAAGGTAAACGCTGATAGAAATTCTATAATAAGCGACGGAAAACACAAACAGTATACGAAGAAAAGTTTAAGAAATCTCACAAAGTTGGAGGAGAAATTAAAAGCAAAAGGTATTGATTTAAAATTCAAACCGGTTGATTATGTTGATGAGCAGACGTAAGGGATTTTGTATTGTAATTCGCCGATGTGATTTTTATTAATACATTTTATTTTTCTTTACGAAACAAACTACAACTTAAAATAATACAGTTAAACAAATATTAGATAATTTGTTGTAAGTAATGTACAAATTTTGAAAGGATTTACATAACTTATTACAAATAAAAATAAGTAACATTAACTATTATGTACAGTTACATATATGTACATTCAAATACTTAGCGTATCAAGATACAGCACTTCGTTCTTGTAGATTAGATGTATTTCCTTTAGTTCTTTTCCACTTCATGCGTCTATTTTGAAACCATACTTTGACCTATATATAAGAATAGTTAAGGTTTTATCAATAATTTTGTAGAATATATATAAAATATAAAAATATAAGTTATGTAATAAAAAATTTCTACTTGGCGTTCGGTTAAATCCAATGCAACAGCTATCTCGTATCGTCGTAAACGTGTCAAATAATTGCTGTGTGCAAATTCGCATTCTAAATGACGGACCTGTTGCTTCGTGAAAGCTGTCCTCTCTTTGCGAGGTTTGTCAACCGTATTATTTAATTTTCTTGTCTTTTCTATAATATCAAAAATTAAAGAACGAGAAGATATTCAATATTTCATTGATTTCTATTAATATTTGAAATATTAATATTTATTTGATCAGTATTTTTTATTAATCAACGATAAATAATATACTAATGTTCTTAATTTAATATAAGTTAATTTAATGTATTGATATTTTGTTGCAAATACTGATTTAAAATATTTACAATTATTGATTGTCTAAATATAAGTATCATTATATTTAATATTACAAGAATTCGAAATTCATGCATAAATAAGTTATATTTAAAAAATACAAGAAATAAAAATCACAAATAAATAAATAAATAAATGTGATTGGTCAAGTAGGAGGATCTGGAGTAATTTCTTAAAGAGAGTAATTTTCTTGCCGCACTTCGTGGAACGACAAGAGGATTTTACCACGAACGGAGCTTTTTGTCGTATTATATACCGCGTGCTGATGAAAATAGCCGCATATTCGATGCGTCATTGCACGAGTAGTGAGTACGCCGAGCCGACTGATAAACCCTTGTGTGTGTGGGATGCTGATGCCGCTTCTAAAACGTTTGGCTTCATTGAAACGCGTATATGTTTAAAAAAATATCTAAACCGCCGCTTAGAACTCCGGTGTGCTGGTATAACGAAGTACCCTTAGAACTTTATTCATCTTTTTCTTTTTTCCTTTTGCTAGTTTTTGTTTCTAGTGTCGGCTACTTTAATTACTAAATGACGTCAATCGTAGAAATTTGTTGATAACAACGACAACTATGACGACGACGAGGACGAGAACGATGATAATGATCATTTTTTAAAGTTAATAAAACGCATAATTTGATCTCGACGATAATAAGCATAAAAATTCATAAACTTTACGATTTTTCAGTGATATATAATTGTACGATTGATAAGTAAAATTTATCTGAGTTACAATATGATCAAGTTCTTTTTTTTTAACATTTTCTTGGTATTTTTTAATAATTTTACACGGTTTTTTCTTTTTTCTTTTTTATCAAAACACAAATACATTTATCTACTGACAATGAGATATTTTTACTATAGATTGCTATTTATTAAATCAGTATTTAAAATAAATGATCGGTATTTATAAAACAATGGCATTGAAATTAACAAAAATTATTAGACATTTATATCGAAGGTAATATCATTAAGATAATAACAAATTTGTTAGTAATAAAATATTAATATGTATCCCTGGAATGCTGCGACATTGTTTATAAATAAATACCAATCATTAATTTGACAAAATATTGACGAAAAAAACATTGAAAAATACTGATCAAAATAGAAGAAATATTTTGGATATTTAAAAAAATATATTCTTATATAAAAAAATGTTGTGAATTTTTAAAGTTATACCACAAAGTGGGATGCCCATTTCTACGTTCGCGATTACGCGGTAATAAAATGTAAGTAAGGGCCAACAATTAGGCACGTTTCTTACGTAATATGTGCGGGTTAATGAGTACTGATGCTGATATAACGTCCTCATAAATATTTAGGCTACGTTTGGGTCCCTTTACAGCCGTATTGGCGACGGTAAAGCCATAAACGCGGTTAATGCAAACGGATTATCAACAAGCAAATGTCGTCGGTATGCGAAAGTTGCTCGTAAAAATCTCTCGTTTTTATGTCCCTTCGATCAAGAACTTGCATCTTGCCCTTTCACGAGAAAGAAAGAAAGGGAGAGAGAGAAATCGACGATTAAAAGAAAATAAAATAAACTATTCCGACTTTTTATTGATCGATTTAATCGATCATTTAATTAGCACGAGTTGATACTTTCACGAATGATCTAATTCGAGATACAAAAATTTCTTTTCCTTTTATATTTGTTTGATTTGAAAAGACGTTAAGAACTTATGCGTATGTATGCGTCAATCTCTCTCTACGTACACACACACGCGTGTATTTTTTTTTTTCATATATATATATATTTACTTTTATTTACTCGTTTTATTTTTCTTATCAAAACTTACCGTGATCGATGATAGACGATTCTTCTTCTTCTTCCTCGTAAGAAAAGTTAACAAGATCCTGTTGCGATTGAGCTGTCGTTGTCGGCCAAGTTTGAAACTTGGTATCTCGTTCGGTATCTAGAACGTTACTTTGTAAATTACTTTGAAAGTGTAAAATCTCTCCCTTTCGAAAGACCGTTGTTGCCGTTGTCGTCGTAGTAACTTGACTGTCGATATTTTTTTCTAACAAAAAATCACGAGACGAATCACCCATTGAATCTTCTTTATCGCTTCGTTGTTCGATTGGGGTACAACTTTGTTGATAATATTGACCCCACCTTGAGTGAACAATTAAAACACGTATCACGAAAAGTACAACGATTCATTCGATTTCGATTATTTAAAAAAGATTATTATTATTATTATTACATAGAAATGATTTTTTGAACAATTTATAATATGTATGTACCTGTAAAGACGATAATTTTGTTTGGCATCTGTGTTCTGCGAGTAAGCACCATTGACACAATACGGAGCAAGAAGTTGACCCATTTCTTTCGAAGTATTAACAACGCTCGAGGAATTGGAAGATCTGTTCCAGTACTTGTGATTCCAAAAAGTTTCGCAATTCGTTCCGAGTCGTAAGTTTTCTCGATCGAAGTAAGTAGACTCGAAAATTTCGTTCGTTAATCTTTGATTCGTATTAACGTTCTCCGTCCACGATTCCATATCTAATAATTTTTATGACGAAACGAGACCTCTCTTTTCTTTTCTTTTCTTCTATTATTTTTATATTATTTTTATAATTATCTTTTATCTCATTGAAAATTTATTAAGTAATAAAATCAAATAAAATAACGAACGGTTTTTTTTTTAGGTTTTTTTTCTATGGGTATGTCACTTGTCACAAATACGCGTATACCTTATTGTTTAACTATAATTAAGAATACAAAAGAAGAGAATAGAAAATAAGAAAAATATATATATGTTAATTAACACTCGGTATATGGTTATGATCGTGCGTATTGTCTTAGAAGCAACTTGGAAATGTCAAAGATGAAACTGGCATAGGATGTTAAAAGTCAGTCTCTTGAAAGCAACGTTTAAGGCAAGGAGATGGCTAGGGTGGACGTAGGCGAGATATGAAAAACGCATCGCATGTGGGAGGAGGGCTGGAAAGATGCTGGAACTTCTTCGTTACGTTTCTTTCAGAATGCTCCAATCATCGTTGCTTCTTCTGGTACGTTGAGAAAATTAACTGGTCGAAATATCTCGCGAAAGAATTATATGGGCGGGGACAAAAAGTTTCTTCCTTTTTTCTTTTCTTCTTTTTCTTCTTCTTCTTCTTCTTCTTCTTCCTGTCATTTCTGTATTTTTTTTTATTTTCTTTTACTTCGAAAAATATTGTACGTTTAGAAAAAGATGAGGGAAAATATACGAGATGTTTTAATTGTGTCGAAATAAAACTGTTCCACGAGTATAATTCTTGGGTGACTTCTCCTACGAGAAATCACATGTATTTTTAAGTTAACTCCATTTTGTTTTTTATTTTAGTAATATTTATAAAATAATATATATGAGAGAGAGAGAGGATTTGAATAAAACGCGAGATAAAATGTGAATAACTTTTTGAGAGATGATTAATTACGTTAACGTGTAATAACATTTTTTTTTTCTTTTTTTTTACGAATACAATCGTCATGATTTCTTCACAATGGATACTTGTTTTATTTTTTATTTTTTATTTTAAATAATATTTATCAAATATACGATATGAGAGAGACAATTTTAGAAAATTCGAGAGAAAGCATGATTAATTGAAAAAGACAAGAAAAGAAAAAGAAGGATTTAATTATTTCGAAAGAAAATTATTCGCGAGTATAATTATCATGGTTTTTTTGGTTCGATAAATTACCATGGTTTCTTGTTCGATAAGTTATTATGAGCCTTTTGAAAGATATTAATTGTAATTGGATAAATCGATTATAATATCAAATGTGGTTTAAATTGAATCGAGTCTAAGGTACACGAAACTCATCGGTTTCTTTATTGGTTTTTTGCATGTGAAAGAGAAAGAGAGGGAAGGGGGAGAAAGAGAGTAGCAGCAGGTATGTAATAATTATATGTTTCTTACGTCAAATGGTATATAATTAAATTTGATAACCCTTATTAAATATCCCATCAGATCTTGTTATCGTTGTTTTGAATTTTATCGATACGGTGTTATTATTAAAAAGAGATAGATATAGAAACATAGTTTTTGTACATTTATAGAAAGTATCTAGGTCTAAGCGATAAATTAAACGTAATGTTATAATATTATATTTCAATTATTTCGTATTTTTTTTCTTTTTTTTTTTAAGATAATCTACGAAAACATCTACGACATTTTTAAAAACGGACAAATTTTGCACAGTTATTTATTATCTTTTTTATTTATTTACAGGAAGGTTTTTAAAGTATCTTCAAGATCGGTTTGATTTTTTGGGGAAAGAACGTAAAATAAAAATGATTACAGATGATTAACGATTAAGATAATTTTATAGTTGATATAGATTGATTAAATTTATTAATAATGTCTTTTACATATAAAAAATATTCCATTTGATGCAATTAAAATGTCGAATTCTACAAAAAAAAAGAAGAAAATTAGATTACGGAGGGTTGAAAAGAGAAGGGGAAGGAGGAGGAGGAGTAGGAGGAGGAGAAGGAGGAGGAGGAGAGCGATAAAATATCTTTTTTGCAAGATGATCCCCGGAAAGATCCGCCCTTTTGGAATGCGAGAATGCCTTCCGATCGAGAAACACGTTCGTCGCGTTAAATTAGAAAGGTCGTCTCTGACACGTTTTTGACATTTTCTTTCTCTTCGAGAATTTATATTGCTAAAAAAAATACTACTATAGCAAAATGTATACAAAGTTATATGAAACGTGTCCCGTTTTTTACTTTCGAATAAAAAAAGTAATATAAAAATAAAAGAAAAGAAGTACATACACTTATCGATCGTAGCGCGAATGAAAGAGAAGAAAAAGAAGAAGAAGAAAAAATCAAATGAAAAGCAAGGAAGAATTCATCATCATTTTCCATTCATTCGTAGATCGATCGATGAAATTTCATTGAGGACTGGGCCGTTAATACGTCAAGTATGGTTCGTAAGTAAACTTTGTGAATATGTAAAAAAGAAAAAAGTGCGATGAGTGAATGGGGGAAATGAAGGAGGAGGAGAAGGAGGAGGAGAAGTAGGAGGAGTAGGAGGAGGAGGAGGAATAAGCCACCTAAGAAAACATCGGAGAAAAGTGGGTTTGATGTTCGAAGGGTCAGGTCCTTTTCTAAGGGTCATGTACCCCCATTAGTCATCGGTATTGTTTAGTTTCCTTTTTTCTCCCACTCTCCTTCTCTCTCTCTCTCTCTCTCTCTCTCATTTACATTGAACCATAAGTCAGGGAAAGGAAAGAAAAAAAAAAAGGGAACCTCCATAATTTCTCTTGCCACCTCCTCGACTGTTTCTCATCTTCTTTCTCTTTCTCTCTTTCCTCTTCTCGTCCTTCTGTCCCGGAGATCGTTTACAGGAAATGAAATTCCCTGAAATACGAGATACCTTTTTGGTTCGACGACGACGACTACGAAGACGACGACGAGGATGGTGCCAAGCAGTCTGCGAAGAAAACGAGAATCGGACTTGAATAAAAATGTCCTTGTTTACTCCTGTCTCTTTTTTCATTGCGAACAAACATCTTAAAGGTAGTAGTAGTAGTAGTAGTAGCCCTCCCACCACCACCACCATTTTTTACATCGTTAAAAATGCGTTATTAACTCGTTGCACTTTATTATTATCGTTTTTTGATCATTTATATTATTGGGGTGGAGCAAAAGTTCGTGTTCGGCGTTCTTTTTAAGATAATTAATATTTCACTTGCATACTTGCAAGGTAATTTTTAATTAACCTCAATGCCCTAATATTATTTACAATATTTGTATCATCCCTTTTTTTTTTACACAAGATATATTTAAAATGACATTTTATTTATTACGATCGTATATTACTTCTTCAAATATTTTTCCAATTTTCTTTTAATATCGTGTAAAATAAATGATCTATATAAACGAATATTTAGATTTTTGTTACGAGATGTAAATAATCATTTGTGTCAGTATTTATTAAATATATTCAATATTTAATTAATGTTAGAAGTTGAATACGATAAAAGTGTCATCGGTCGAATTAAAAAAAAGGATTTGATCGTTTCAAACAAATTCCCACGATAAAAAGATAATACACGAGTAGTTGTAATAGTAGTAGTAGTAGTAGTGGTAATCTACATCCAAGAGAAATATTTATGTTTCTGGTTTTGTCATTAACGATGAAGCAAATAGTATATATACGACATATAGTAGGTAAGAGTTTAACTATCAAGCTTTAAAAGTGTTACGATCGCGAAGCGTAAGTTAAACGTTGCCGGAACACCGTATTAAACATAGATTAGACTCCCACAATTTCAGCACGAGATCATTTTATCATTTGACATTACCGTAGATACTACCATCGAGCTGTAGTTATGTCAGTTAAACGTTTCTCGTGACTCAAGGAAGAAGAATCAACGTCCGGGGTATCTCTGACATTTGCATTTTTATCGGTCAAAGAAAAAAAAGAAAACCCCCACACACGCGCACGTGTTTTTGTACGTCCTTCTTTTTATTTTTCTTTTTGTATTCAACGTTCAAAGAATCGAAAAGAAAGAATAATTATAAAATTTATATATGAGCCGTTTATTTTGAAAGTGGCCTAACTCCATATAACCTTAAATTGAGATATTTAAAGGTTTGCGTTTCGATGCAATTAAAAATATACGTAAAGAATAACAATGAGTTATGTTGCTTAAGTGTATCTAAAGGTGTTCAATTTACAGTTCCTATTAAAATAATGGCAATTATTAAGTGAATAATATGCGTTTTCTTACCAAGAATGGAGTTAGGCCACTTTCAAAATTAACAACCAGATTCGTTATAAAATTTGAAGGAACCGAAGTCCATTCAACATAATTTAAGATGCTTCAAATTGCGAAAAAACAATACTTATTTTATTTTACATATCTTTGTAACACTTTAAAAACATCAATTATGCGATTCAAAATATTTTTTACAAACATAAATTACAAAACAATTTTCTACTCATCTACATTTTGCGTATGCGAAAGGGATTTAAAGAAATCATGATGTTCCGTTGGTATATATCGTAATAAGTCAATTATATCCTTGAATTTTGCGGTTGTAATTTGTCTTATATTTTTATACAGTGGTGTCAATACAATATTTTCGAACTTTCTTGGTCTACCCCGACGTGGTATTAAATTCAGGACTTTCAAATTTTCGTTCTCATTCATTGATGTCTTATAGAAAATCTTATTCATTTTTGACAAAACGCATCCAACATATTTTTAACCAGTTTATTGGTTCTCCGTTAGAATTCTTGACCCTTTTAAAAATTGCGTCTTCTAATAATTTTGTTGATACAAAATCTTCTTGTCTCATTTCATGTACAATAAAGTTATTACCTTTCCGACACTTTTTGATAATATTGTAATACTCTCGGGGGACAAACAATAAATTATTTTTTTTTAATGCCATTTCTACCACATCAAAATCTCTACTCCTAATGGAGTTAGGCCACTTTCAAAATAAACGGTTCAGTGATTCAACTAACTCTGAAAATTTATGTGTCCAGAATTACCGTATTTACTCGGAATATAAAAAATCTTAAATGCTTTATTGATAGATAATTTGAAGCTGTACATGTTACCGTGGGTAACCGGAAAAAAATGGAAAATGGAGTTAGGCCACTTTCAAAATAAACGGCTCATATATATTTTTTATTTGATTGTACACAAACGTCGTATAAATGAAAAATACATTTTTATACCAATAAGAAAAAAATAAAAATAGATAAGGAGTGGGAGAGATAAAGGATGGCTTTTAATGAAACTCAACATATCGAACTGGTAAATGTAACATGGTGTCTACAAGTGTATGGATATTTTTGGACATCGCATCTGGTTGAACGCAAATCTTGAACGTCTTGACTTTGGAACTCGTCAGTCTTCGTTTGCTCTTGCGGAGGTTGAAATCCTTAAGATTATACACCTATTTCCTTCTTTCTTTTTTTTTTCTTTTTATATATAAATAAAATTTGTATAAAACAACGATTATCTATGGCAAATCATACGGCACGGTCAGGTAGTTTCTTCTTTTTTTCTTTTTACTTTTAATACACAAATGTTTTATATTTTATTATATTAAGATCTTTTATCGAAGAAAAAGAAATAATAATAATAATAATTTTAGATATCGTGGAAGTTACGTTCCAAGCTTATGCGAGACAACAATCAACAAACGAAGAACAATCGCGAAGAAGATGTTTTCATTTAAAAATTCGTTTTGTGGTAATGGCAATAGTTTCATTAGTGGTTGCTTCTTTCATTATATATTGGTTCGTTAATTCTATTCTGGTTAGTCGTAATGACAACAGACAACATGATCCTAACAGACATCGTTCTGTTTCGAGAAAACAATCTTATCTCGAAAGACTTCCTAATCAACTTATACCATTGGAATATACGTGAGTAAATATATCAATAAAAAAAGTATATATGTATACTGGTAAAATAATATGTTATCGAAGAAAAAATTAAATTAAACGAATAGAAAAAAAAATATATATATATATATATGTATATGAGCTTATAATTATGAAAATATTCTAATTGTTGGTCAATTGGTCAGTTGGTCAAACAATAAAAAAATATATATATATATATATGTATATGAGCTTATAATTATGAAAATAGTCTAATTGTTGGTCAATTGGTCCAATTGGTCAATTGATCAGTTGGTCAAACAATTCTTTGTTTTGAGATACGTAAAAGAATTATTTTTAAAATGTTGAAATTAACAAGAACATCTATCTAAAGTCTTATTTTTGACAATATCGTTAAAATTATAATACATTGAATTAATTTAGTTTTAAATAATATGATGTAAATTATACATATTTATTTTTTTGTTCTTTTAATTTTAACTTAATTTAATTTCATAATTATAGGGTCATGTACACGCATACATTCTGTAAATTACCTCTGTAAATGGAGAAACCATTACGAAGAACGTTTGATTATTTTAATTATTTCTACAGATTACAAATAATTCCATTATTGACAGAGAACAATTTTAAAATCATCGGCGACGTCGGGATTCAACTCTACTGTAAACAATCAACGAAACACATACGTCTTCATTCTCACAAATTAAATATACAAAACGTCAGCGTCAGTTACGTTAGTTCCGATAACAAAACGTACATCATTGAAAATTACGTATCCATTACCGACGATGATTTTCTCGATATTTTTCTATTACAACTTTTGACGAAGGATCGAATTTATCATTTGAAAATAAAATACGAGGGTGGTTTGAACGAAAAACCTGTCGGTTTGTTTCGTAGCAAGTACAAAGATGAAATCACCAATGTTACCAGGTTAGTGTGTAATCATTTCACTCGTACGTCGAATTATAATAGAAAAACGAAAAATTGAAATAATAATTGTTATATGAAATAAAAAAAATATAAAAATAAATATAATAAATAAAAAAATATTGTTACGTTGAATATAATAGAAAAACAAAAAATTGAAATAAAAATTGTTCGAGGAAAAAAGAAAAAAAAAAGAAAAAACAAAAAGTAAGAAACAGAAATAATTAATGGAAAGTAAAAAGGAAAAAAAAGAAAACTTGCAATTTGTTTTTTTTTTCTTTCTTTCTTTTCTTCCGTTATTTCAGATGGATAGCCGTATCGAATTTTTCACCTGATTTTGCTCGAAGAGCTTTCCCATGCTTCGATGAGCCGTCAATGAAGGCTCCTTTTCGAATCTCGATCGGTCGAAAGGTCGACATGCGGACTCACTCTAATTCAATACGGATTGCTACAGAGAAAATGTAAGTTTCTACTTAACCGTTAATCCTACTTCCTCGTAACTTTCTATCAACTTCAAATCTGACACGAAATAATAAAAAAAAAAGATATGGGAAGATCATTTTTTAAGTGAAACAAAAAATAAAAAAAGAAACAACAATCGATATTTTATTATTTAAAAAATAAGTTTTACAGAAATAATTATTTATCTTATAAAATTTATAACAAAAAGTACATTTCTCTTGTTTAATAATATTGAAAGAATTTTTGTATGAAATAAATAATATCATCATGAATTATTTCTATTTAAGTATTAAAAAAGGTAAGATACTTTGAATATATATTTTCAATAAATATCTAACCACGTGAAAAAATTATTATAAAATACCGACAAATTATTATTTATATCGAGGATTTATTTAAAGTAAAAAAAAAAATAAAATATACTGACCAAACAACAAATAGAAATATGAAAAGAAAGAAGAAAATATATTATACTAATTTATATTGAAGGTGACATAATATTTAACCCCTTTATGATTTTTCAGTAACGAAATATCAAATCACGTATGGGATCATTACAAGAAAACACCACCAATGTCAACGTATCTGACCGCTTTCATGGTGACTGACTTCCAAAGTTATCAAATTAATGTTACCGAACGGCCATTTCATAATGTGTTCGCAAGAAAATACTTGCAAAATGATACCATGTATATCGGAAATTTAATACCACCGATAGTCAGGCTCATGCAAAATTTAACTGGATTCCATTACGACTTGGACAAGCTCGACATGATAGCGGTACCAAGTTTGGCGTATTCGGCGATGGAAAATTGGGGTCTCATTACGTTTCGGTATATTAACCTGTGCATATCTACGTTAATATTTATATACACTTCTTGGAATAACGTGTATAGGATGATACAAAATTGATTCAATTCAAATTGACTTTTTTCGTATTTTTCTTTTTATTTTTTTTGTCGATTTAGAATTGAAAAAAACAAAAAACACTGCTAATTCGTACAATTATTTGTCCAAATAAATTTCTTAATATTTGTATCATGAAATTTTTGATAACAATTTTTGATCATATTTGTAATAATTTTTATACGATTAATTTCGAGTTAGTCTTAGAATATTCTCGTTAGAAAAATAATATCATACAAATTTTTGAACAATGATCGATAGTTGTTACTCGATTTATAAATAATTGAATATATATTTTCAATTTTCCAGCTAAAGATGATACAAAATTGATTCAATTCAAATTGACTTTTTTCGTATTTTTCTTTTTATTCTTTTTGTCGATTTAGAATTAAAAAAAAAAACACTGCTAATTCGTACAATTATTTGTCCAAATAAATTTCTTAATATTTGTATCATGAAATTTTTGATAACAATTTTTGATCATATTTGTAATAATTTTTATGCGATTAATTTCGAGTTAGTCTTACATTCTCGTTAGAAAAATAATATACAAATTTTTGAACAATGATCGATAATTGTTACTTCATTTATAAATATTTTCTCTATGTAAATAAAAATAATATTTAAACTATAGATTGAACAAAATAATTGAATATATATTTTCAATTTTTCCAGCGAGAGTAGTATGCTCCTGCGTAATAATAAAAATCAACATATCGATAAGAACAAGATATTTGCTATGATCGCATCTCACGAGGTGGCCCATCAGTGGTTCGGTAATTTGGTAACACCGAAATGGTGGTCTGAAGTATGGTTGAAAGAAGGTTTTTCATCTTTCTTTGGTATCAAGGCATTAAGCATGGTGAGAAAGAGAGAGAGAGAAAGACAGAGAGTGATCATTTTCGTGATTGTTATTATTTTATTGAATTTTTTTGTGTCTTAAGTTCCATTACGGTTACCAATTTCAGATCGAATCGTCTTGGAGTGTACAAGATATTATGGCGGTGGAATATCGTGAAATGTTTAAAAAAGAAGAAAAAGAGAACGCGCATCCGTTGTATCTCAATTTAAGTATTACGGGGAATGAACTTTGTGATATATTCGATACGACGCCATACGTTAAGGGCAATTGTCTGGTCAATATGATATTTCATTTTCTCGGCGAATCAATATTCTTTTCGTCGATTAAAAAATATATTCGAACGTATTATTATCGTGCCGCGGATCAGAACGATCTTTGGGATATATTTCAAGAAGAAATCGAATTGTCCAAATTATTCAATAATTTTTCTATTAAAAATATTATGAAAGGTTGGACGGATCAAGCTGGATTTCCGGTTGTTCACGTAATCAGGAATAACGAAACTGGCCTCGTCGAACTTATGCAGGTTTTTAGAACAACAAAATTACACACACACACCATAGATATTTTTTTCTTTCTTTAACCAAGTATTCATATATATATGTATACACGTAAGTTTATTATAACGATCAAAGTATAACAATAAAGAATCATCCGATAATGTTTTAGGAGAGATTTTATAGGCTGGATTTAAACGTTGATGATACGAGCGAGGAATTATGGTGCATCCCTTTAACGTGGACAATCGAAAGTGATCAGCGATTCGATGGGACGTTGCCTAAGGCATGGATGCTTGAAAGACGCATGGTGATTAATGATACTGGCTTGAGTGAAGCAATTTTCAATAATCAATGGATTCTCTTTAATATCAACCAAACAGGTCACAATGTGATATAATATAATCATCTCGTATAAGGATGAAATAAATAGTAAAAAAATAGACAAAATTAAATCAAATCAAATCAAATAAAATAAAAGTAAAGAAAAAGAAGGGTGGAATAAGAAAGAAAAAAACAAACAAATAAAACAAAATGAGAGAATATATTTAACGTTAACGAGATGAAGTTTTAATACAGCGTTCGGATAGTTCGGATATTTAATATCATTTTTATCTTTTTTCATTTTTATATTATCCCATTTTCTCAACAGGATTGTATCGAGTGAATTACGACGAAGAAAATTGGAAACTTCTAACGAATCGATTCGATCTTTTACCGGATACGACAAAGCTTCAGATACTGAGCGACGCGTTTGCTATGTTCAACAGAGGATTACTCGATCAAACTTTGCTCTGGAAATTTCTTCTTAAGTTGAACGTTGATACAGGGAAAAATGTATGGTTGTTGGTCAAGGATGCCTTAGGGTATATCGAATATCGTCTTTGGGATTCTCAAGTCTTTAGGGTAAGAGTTATAAATATTTTTTTTTATTTTATTTTATTAATACAAAATGTAAAACGAATGCAAATATTAGGCTGAACGAAAAAATAAGTTTGTACGTTTTATAATTGTTAATATTTCCAAGATAAATTTTAAACGAACAACAAATTCATTATACAGTTTAATAACATAATTCAATTCGTAAGACAATAAAAGTACGAACTGATTAGGTTTCGTCCTAATAAAACAAACTTTTATTTTATTAATACAAAATGTAAAACGAATGCAAATATTAGGCTGAACGAAAAAATAAGTTCGTGCGTTTTATAATTATTAATATTTCCAAGATAAATTTTACACAAACAACAAATTCATTATACAATTTAATAACATAATTCAATTCGTAAGACAATAAAAGTACGAACTGATTAGGTTTCATCCTAATAAAACAAACTTAGCGTAAATGTATACTTATAGTCTCGTACGTACGTAGTTAAAAAAAATACATTCGCACGCGTAATAAACGTCGTATGTGTGTATCTGTGTGTGTGTTTTATATTTTTTCTTTTTTAAACAACTTGGACAAAATTATTACACGCGATGTATAATTTTTATCCCCATGCAAAATGAACAAAAGAAAAACACATACACACACACATATACACACACACGCACGCCATCAAAAATTGTTTTCATCGATTTAGAACGTCACATTTTTCTCAAAGAAAAAGGAAAAAGATAGAAAAAAAAAAAAAAAAGAGAAGATGTTCGC
Organism: Polistes fuscatus; assembly: GCF_010416935.1. Lineage (NCBI taxonomy): Eukaryota > Metazoa > Arthropoda > Insecta > Hymenoptera > Vespidae > Polistes > Polistes fuscatus. The sequence goes on from NW_025113100.1 coordinate 1,251,916, forward strand.
GTGCGTGAGTCTGCGTCTGTGTCTGCGTGTTCGTGCGCATGTTTTCCAGTTTTATTATTAATTTATGCCGCTACTACCTAAACGATAAGATATGCAAGATAGCCGATAACAGGCTTAAAGGTTTAAATCGTTTACCACGTTGTTCCCCGTTATGTCGCCCATTATGTGCAGTTAAGTCTTAAGTATAGCATCATAAAACAAGTGATTATCCCTTCGACAGGAATACAAGCGATCATAGCCTGCCGCCCGTCATTACGACTCGACGTTCAATTAGGCCTTGAAAGACTTAATCATTATTTGCACCAAAATACGAGTCTTCGGGAACGCTTAATTAACCACTTTGCTACGTAACACACAGCTTTCCTTTTCGGAGAAATTATCATTGAAAAGGGTCGAAAAACCATTTAACTTCTTACTCTTTTTCCTTTTTTTTCCCCCCACTTCCTTTTTTCTTTTTTAATATTATCCCCCCCCTTTTCTTTTTTTATTTCCTTACTTTACTCTTTACTTTACTTTACTTTCGTTTGATTTGATTTGATTTGATTTGCTTTGCTTTGCTTTGCTTTGCTTTGCTTTGCTTTGCCTCACTTTACTCTGCTTGTTTTCTTTCTTTCATTTTTTATTTTTTATTTTACTTTTTCTTTCTTTCTTTCTTTCTTTAGTTGTTTCGTTTTATTTCTTTCTTCTCTTCCTCCCTCCCTCCCCCTTATCCCATACCACCCCCCTCCCATCTCCCTCTCAATCCAAAGAACGAGAATTTATTTACATAAATCGAATCCTACTCGACTACTCGATTATATAGGTACTACTACTACTACTACTACTACTAATACTACTACTACTACCTTCGTTCGTCCAAAGAAACAACACGAGGGAATCTTTTAAACTCCCCTCGTTGCTTCTGGCTTCCTTTATTCATTTTCTTTTTCTTCTTCTTCTTCTTCTTCTTCTTCTTCGTCTTCTTCTTCTTCTTTTTCTCTTGACCTTAGTATTTTTATTAATTAGTGATATATATTTTGTAAGATAAATGGTCGTTACGTGTATTACATATACATATATATGTAATATTTTGTTCAGTAGGAATAATAATTAAGTGTCAGTATGTAATTGTATTTTGTCAGCTCGTAACGTTGCGCAGATATATTGTTAATTTGCTTTTATTATTTATTCGATATTTTATTATAAATATTGGTGGGTGGGTGGTAAGATGAAGAGGAGGGGGAAGGAGGGTCATTTATTTTATTGAAAATATTATTTTTCTTTCTCGTAACAGGTTCGTTCATTCGATACGAAATTTGATTATCGAAGATGATATACTTTTGACACAATAGAAAATGAAGTTTGAAAATTATTGCAAAGTGAAAATTATTACAAGGAGAAAATATTGTTAAGATTTTTATTTTTATTTTTATGATCTTTCTTTCTTTTTTTCTTCTTTTCCCTGTTCTCAGTTCATGACGTGCAAATTAATCGACGAAGTTTATCAATCGAAAGTACGAAATTTGTTCGAGACCGATACGGAATTGTGGAGCACGTTTAAAATCGAATTAACAAAATGGGCGTGCTGGATCGGCCACAAAAGTTGCGTAAAATATCTCAACAATTTCGTGGAAAAATTATTACAAAACGATACCACCGTTATCGAGTACGTATTATAAGCGATTATTTTTTGTTTTTGTATTAACCGTAAAATTATTGTAATAATATATAATAATTATTATTTGCGTATGCGTGTGTGTGTGCGCGCGCGCGATCCTCGAGAAGAAACGAACAAGATTTTTCGTCGGAATTTCTAGTTTGGGTTTATTGCACGTATGCTAAATTTTCTTCGACGGAACAATGGTTCAAGTTATTGGATAAATATCACGAACCAAAGGAAAACGATAAATTTAGCCTGGCATATGCTCTTGGTTGTACTCCAAATTCAACATTGATCGAATGGTATGATTGATGAGATTATTTTTAATGTTCCATTTGGTTGTAACAATAAATAATAAGAGAGATTCTTGTTTATATTCCGATCGATTAGATTAGAACTAAAATCGAACGATTATTTAATACATTTTTTTCTCTTATTTTTCTTTTTTATTTTCTTATACTGCGAGGATGAGTTTGAAAAGTTTTAAACCTCGACGAAAAAAAAAATTTCAAAATTTGCGTTAACTTTATATTATTTAAATAAATTTGGAAATATTTATATATATTTAAATAATTTATAATTATATTATATTAAATATATAATTTTTAATTTATATATATTTAAATAAATTTTTAATTGAAATTATTCTATAGAGATTAATTTAAAACGTAGGATTAAAATTATATAGAAACTTTTGAGAACGATATATCTAATGTGAAAAAATAGAAATTCATTTTACGATGTTTACAGGTATTTATCGTCATTTTCAACGGAACATACGGAGGTAACGCTTATGGCTATTGCGAGTAATCCAAATGCATTTAATCTGTCGATGGATTTTATAGAACGACCAGAAAGATTCGATAAAATGAATGGCATGTAAGTGATCACTCGATAGTTGTCGATATCAAAACTGAAATAAAATAAAACCCTAAGAGAGAGAGAGAGTGGGGGGAGGAGAAAGAAAAAAAAATCCACACTTATCCATTATTAAATAATCAACACACGAAGAATAAATTTTCTTTAACGATCGTTCGATATTTTTTATTTTAGCATCACAAATTATCCATTTTATGGTTTCTCGATTACCATGGACCAAGAGGAGAACATTAAATGGGTTTGTAGATATTATATGAAAGATCGTTCAATCTTAATGACGAAATGTTATCTGATTTAGTAATGGGGTATCATTTAGATTAGTAGAGATGACAAAAAAAAAGAAAGTAAAGAAAAAAAAGGGATAAAAAAAAGTCTCCACGCGTGATACACATACACACACACATGTATATAATATATACACGTGGGTATAATTTAAATGGCACGCGAAACTTTCACGATAATTCACACTGTTACCCGTTCGTTTTTCAGCTAACACGTTTCAAAGGTTCTCAAGGCAGTAAGTACGATACACTAATCGAGACGATAATTAATGACGTCAAGTTCAACGTCGCATGGAACCGGAGGCACAAGAACGTGGTGAGAGAAAGAGATTGCTTTCGTTTTCTTCGCCCCTTTTTCTTTTTTTTTTCTTCTTTTTCTTCTTATTCTTCTTCTTCCTCCTCCTCTTCTTTCATTTCTTTTATTTTATTTCATCTACGTTTTTTTTCTTTTCCCTTTACTTCTCTTCTTCTTCTTCTTCTTCTTCTTCTTCTTCTTCTTATTTCAGATCTACTAAACACGTTGCCGAAGGTAACGTGGAATCTTCATTCATTTTCTCACCTTCTTTCTATCCATCTATATCTTTCAATCTTTCGAATCTTTAATCAAAAATCCACATTATTAGAAAAATCCTTATCCTTAATAATAATAATAATAATAATAATAATATATATACAGTGACTCGTTAATGTATTTCAACACACTTTACGTGAATAATATTTTATTTAATTATTATAAATTTATTTTTTATATACCATACATTTAACGACATATTATTTAACATTGAATTAAAGTATTAATCTTTAAATATACTTTCAAACAAATCGAATATTTACAAAAACAATATTTATAATTTATTTTTTACAAAATTTAAAGGTTGTTCAAACCAACAGATAATAACAAGTCATTAACATTTATTAGGATCACTTTTTTCCAATCATTACAATAAAATTAATCAATTATTTCCTCTCGCGAGAAAAACAAAACTGTAAATGTGTGTGTTCGAATACATTCGCGAGTAACTGTAAATTCAAATATTGGATTGAAACATTGATGTGTTTTATTCTTGAAAACGTTAGACGAACGAACTACTGAGGATCATCTCGAACGGGATTAAAGAGAGCAAGGATTGTACGAGGAATTGATGAAGAAATATTATGATTATCGATTTCAATGGATTTTTTTCCCTTTCCCCCTCCCTTCCCCCATGCACACATAAAAGAAACAAAAATTGATCTCGATCTTGTCTAATAATTGGAATACGACGAACCCATTGAAATTTTTTTTGCAGTATTGTGGGGTGGGAGGGCTGAGGAAGGTGTAGGGTGAGGAGGAGGGGGGGGTTCGTTTTGGAAGGAGAAGAAAACGTTGCGTCTAAGTAAGGGATTGATTCACGGCCAAGTTATAATACCGCCAAACCAAAACCCTAATAGATTCAGGTCAATGCCACTACCGTTCTTCGAAGTCGTTCATTATGTGGGAAGAGAGAAGGCCCCGTTCTCATGCCACACAGGTTGCAGTACCTGTGCGGCAGGCTCGAGGTAGGATTTGCCAAGAACTCGAAGATAGACCCTCTCTGTTCTCTTCCCCCCTTGTCCTTCTTCTTCTCTCTTTCTCTTTCTCTTTCTTTTTCTTTTTCTTTTTCTCTTCCTTCCCCTCCCACCTTTGGGGGATCCTCTGATCATTCCCTCTCCTTCTCTTTTACCACTGAAAACCTATTCACGAAACCATCGACGATAAAACCTTTCTTTCTTTCTCTCTCTTTCTTTCTTTCTTTCTCTTTCTCTTTCTCGTTAATTTTGCAAAGAGACTCCACGAGTATCTCCTCGTCGATATAAAAATCGTTCGAATTTTATTTTAGTTTAATTTACTTAACTTCCTTTTGGTCTTCTTACTTGCCTAACCCCTCCCCCTACGCCTCCCTCCCCCCTCCACCCCAACACCACCACCTTTTTCTTCTCTAAATTATATTAGAAATAATCTACTCGAAGTATTATAAGAGATAAGTTAAGAATCTTCGTCGAAATAATAAATACACACGCGTCTCTTTCATTTTTATCGAACGATTATGTAAAGAAAAAAAAACAAAAGAAGAGAAGATTACGTAAATCTGCGTTAATAAAAATGATGCGTATGTTATATATTTGATATATTTTAGGTGTCTTATAGAAAGAATAAAAAACGAAAAACCTGTGGTTAATCAATAATGGAAATCTATGCGATGATAATGTTAAAAATTGTTATTATTATAATAATAATAAAAGTAAAAGAAGGATGTGAGAGAGACATAAAAAAGGGTCTCGTGAGAATCAGTCGTTGGTATTAGGAATTATATATGAAATAAAGTATATTAAAAAGAATAATGATAATAAGAAAAAAAAACAAGAAGTTCTGGAGGGGGTGGGTGGGTGGGGGGAGGAGGGAGGATAGGATAAGGAAAGAAATCGAGCGATCAGTACGGAGAGATTTCTTAACGAAGGCAGGAGAGGACCCTTCCTGAACTTAATGATTCGGTCATTGCGATGGGTGGTAGAAGGGTGGTGGAAACGAATGGTGTGGGCCGGAGTTAGAGTAGGAGAAGTACTGGGGGAGGCAAGCGGCAGGCAAGCAGCAGCAGCAGCACCAGCATCAGCACCAGCACCAGCATCAGCAGCAGCAGCAGCAACAGCAGCAACAGGATCGGCCCGGTCAGGAAAGTAAGCTTGATCCCAGTTCGAACGGTCTTCGTCGTCGTTTGATCGTAACAGTTGCATTTCGTTTCTTTTTTTTTTTTTTGTTTGTTTCTTCTTCTTTTGTTTTTTGTTTAAAACGTTCGTATCCGAGGAGAGTTGTTTCGTTGTTTCGTTTGTTTCGTTGTTGTTGTTGCTCTGCCGTTGTTGCCGTTAAAACCACACCACAATCAGCACAATCAGCACCACCATCAACCACCAGACCTACCGTCGTTAGTTTGTTCTCGTTGTTGTCGTTCACCTTGTCAGTGATTATAAAGAAAAAAAAAAGAAAAGGGAATCCAAATTGTAAAACGTCCCCCCTTCGAGATCTTCTTCTTCTTCTTTTTCTTCTTTTTCTTTTTCTTTCTTCTTATTCTTATTCTCGTGAACCGCGCGCGTGTACACGCACAACAACAACAACAACAACAACAACCATCTTCATTAAACTTCGACTGACAGCGAAAGAGTCGTCGTCCCCTTGGCAAAGCGGCTCAGATGCTTCCACTCGGTAGGCCAACGTCCAAACCCAACTCGGCGGGCTCCAACAGCATCGAAGGCACCACCACTGGCTGCTGGCGCCCACCACCGACTACCACCACCCTTAAAAGTATGTATAGATCGTAAAAAGGGGTTAAAGGGATACGTTACGATTTACTTTTCTTATTTTTTTCTTTCGTTTTTTGTTTTTCTTTTTAACAAATCACCTTGTTATTTTATATGTATATCACACGTGTGTATGTTTTACTACGTTTGTTTATTGTTTCGCTATTTTTCGTTTTTTAATGATTCTAACTTTTGGGGAGGAAAGGAAAGGGGTTGTTTCAACATGTTACATATTTAATTCTATTATTTGTCATAGATTTTCTTTTTGTTCGTTTTAAATTCGTTTAAATATATATATTATGTTAGAAATAAATGTATGTTATGTTAGAAAATTAGAGGATTCTAATTTTGGGGAGGGAAGGGAGTTGTTACAAATTTAATTGTATTATTTTCTTTTTGTTTGTTTTAAATTCGTTTTAAAAAAAAATATATATATATTATATTAAAAATGTGGTTTTATAAAAATTAGTATTTTGAATATTCTCGTTTAAAAAAGAAGTAGACAAAGAGAAATTGATTTTTATTTGTTTCTTTTATTCTAACTCGCGAATATTTGATCAAGGACAACCTTTTTCTAGATAGTATATACAACACACACACACACACATACTATTTTAGCAAGTTCCCTCGAAAAAAAGATTTAGGATTTAACAGTCGATCGAACAGGACGAAAAGAGAGACAGAAAGAGAGAAAGAGAGACAGAGAAAGAGAGAGAGAACAAGAACGTTCCTCTCGAAGGTATATATCGCAGGGATTAGTTTAGTGAAATAAGTCGAACTGGCATTAAGGAAACAGGTATATGAGTCATCCTTTTCGATACAATATTCTTTGCTATGTATATATAAAATAAGGCCCCGAATTCATTGTTCAGGATAAAGGGACTGATTTCTAACAAACTCCCCACCCCTTTTTTTTCCCTTTTTTTTTTTACTAACAACAAGTATTTCTTATCTAACTTTTTTTCTTTTCTATTTTCCGGTTTTTAAATCAAAACTTGTAAGTAAGTAATCCAACCAACGGTTAATTGATGTTAAATATCATTAATTACAAATCTTGATAGAAAGCAAGAGAGAGATAGATAGAGAGAGAGAGATACGGAAGTGTGACAAGGTTTTAAAGGATAGATAAGGATGATTGATCGGGAAAGAAGGGTAGAGGGAGGGGGGGGAATGATTTTTATACGGTTAAAAGTGCACGAACTAGTCGGAAGTATAGTTTATTTGAAACACGTCTGATAGGACCGCTAATCCGGACAGATACGATCGAGAGACGGAAGGTGTAAACGAATGGTGCATGCGTCTTCTTGATCAACAGTTAGACGTATGTACATATTTATAAGATCTGTACATATATACATATATACATATATATATATTATATTGAACTTTCTAATGTTTGACGCGTGCTTCTTGACATTAAAGAGGAAAAGAATAAAGAAAAATAATATAGAAATAAACCGAAAAAGAGAAATGAGAACAGGATTCTCTCTCTCTCTCTAGAATTGTATTATTATTATTATTATTATTATTATTATTATTATTATTAAAAAAAGAACACACAACGAATCGATTCATTTTTTTTTCTTGTAACGTCAATTGCAAGGTTAATTTAAAAAAAAAAAAAGGAAAGTAATATTTAATCGACACGAGAGATTATGTTCTCGATAATAATCCAATTTGTTTATCACACTCTCCCCCCTTGTCCCCCCCAGCCACGCCAGTCCATCCCCCTTTCGAGATAATCGAATAAAATTCGACGCGCGACCTTTTGCTCTCCTCCCCCTCCCCTGTCATTTGGATTCTTGTTTTTTTTTCTTTCTTCCTTTGTATTTTTTTTACGACGTGTTGTAACGGCATAACAATTCGATGTTTCGATTGCATTTACTGCGGTCTCATGCAGTCTCATATTTCTCCTTACATTTCGCAGAACTCATACGAAATCTTAGATGTTGTATTATTGAATCGTGTGCGCGTTTTTTCAAGAAAATATTTTTAATAACGATAGGTTAGTTTCATTCATTCATTCATTCGCTTACTAACGGGATTATTCATCGATTACGTTTTACTGTTAATTACATTTACGTATTACACCGGTGTGAAAAAAAGGGGGGGGGACGAAAAAAGGGGGAAGAAAGAAAGGAGAGTTAATCGCACAATCGGATAATTACTTTATGGATAATTACTTTAAAAGAAGAAAACTTATTTAACGAAAGTGGTATCTTTTTCTTATCGAAATTGACTGACAACGATAAACGAATAATAAGAAAAAAAAAAGAAAAAAATATTCAGCCCCAAGAAAGCAAAAAGTAGAAAAAGAAAATGAAAATGATCAAATGAGGTTCCTTGAGAGACAGGATCGAAATAAAGGACACAAGAAACAACACAAGAAAAGAAAAATAGGAGACAGAAGATTTAGTATATCTTCATCGGGTCAAACGGTATTATCCCCCCCTTCCCCCTCCTTTTCCCTGAACCCAATTCTCGAGAATTCGTTAGGGGTTTTCGAATAGAATGGAAAAATTTGTAACTTGTTGCTCTCGATAAGGATCAATATTAAATAAAATAAGGGTTGATGATCGATTAAATTGGAATCTTTTCATTATTCGTTAGAGGAATCATTAAAATAAAACGATAAAAACAATATGGTGAGAATGCGCGACGGTATTTTGCGTGGGATGGTGGAAGAAAAAAAAGGAGAGGGGAGGAAGTTAAAATTCGAACTGCTTAGAAAATTTGGAATTATAAATAAGGATAGAAGATATAGATAAAAGGATAGATTTATATATGTATAGATAGTTAGCTAGCTAGATAGATAGATAGATAGATGTAATATAAAAGAAAGAGTATAGTAAACGTTTTCCACATTCCTATTGCATCTACCAGGATGGCGCTTCGTCGAAGAAGAAGAGGCTTAGCAGCTTGTAAGCCGGTACCACCACAGCTTGGGTACCTTCGATCGGCACTTAACTTGTTTAGGAATTCGTCTTTTTTACTTTCGAACGTCGGTGAAAGAAAACGACGTTCGTACGTTAAACGTAGATAGAAAGAAAGAAAGAGAGAGAGAGAGGGATAGATAGATGGAAAGAAAGAAAGAAAGAAAGATGAAAAAGAAGAAGAAGAAGATGAGAAAGAGAGAGAGAGAAGGATTCGAATCCAAAGAGAAGAAGATTGTTCTTCTTCGATTTAGCAAAATACGATTTATGCGAACGATCGCGATCGAGATATACCCAACGTGGTCCCCCTGAGTTCCCGTGGAGAACGAACGAAGTCTTCTTCTCGACTACTATACTCCTCCTCCTGATCCTCATCCTCATCCTCATCCTCATCCTCATTCTCATCCTTTTCCTCCTCTTCCTCTCTCTTCCTCTTCCCTCCTCGTCCTCGTCCTCCTTTGGAATTCCTATCGAGACTCGGACGAATAAGAAGGTCGCGCCTGGTTTTTCGCTTTTAACGTAAAACGTTAAAGATCGTAATATGATAGCAAAGATAATTTTTCTTTCTCTTTATCCTTTCTTTTTTTTTTTTTCTCATTCTTTTTCTTTATTTCTTTCTTTCTTTCTTTATCGATCGGTTGGGTAAACTTGGGTTAAAGTGTTCTGAGTTATGAGCTCTTTGAGAATGATATATAGAACAATGGATATATTAACGAATAGAAAGAAAAAAAAAAACATAGAAAAATAGAATATTAGGGTGAATCATAAATTCATGCAGTTTTATTTTTATTAATATTTCATTCCCATATTAAGTAATTTTTTATATTGACTTCAAACAAAAATTGCACTATCCGATAAACAATGGATTAAACTTACGAACTTCTGGTTCTATAAAAATTCATGCCTTTTGTTTATTATTAATATTTCATTTGCATATAAATCATAAATTCATGCAATTTTGTTTTTATTAATATTTCATTCCCATATAAAGTAATTTTTTATATTGACTTCAAACAAAAATTGCACTATCCGATAAACAATGGATTAAACGCACGAACTTCTGGTTCGACACAAAATTCCTGCATTTTTATTTTTATTAATATTTCATTCCCATATTAAGTAATTTTTTATATTGACTTCAAACAAAAATTGCACTATCCGATAAACAATGGATTAAACTTACGAACTTCTGGTTCTATAAAAATTCATGCCTTTTGTTTATTATTAATATTTCATTTGCATATAAATCATAAATTCATGCAATTTTGTTTTTATTATTATTTCATTCCCATATTAAGTAATTTTTTATATTGACTTCAAACAAAAATTGCACTATCCGATAAACAATGGATTAAACTTACGAACTTCTGGTTCTATAAAAATTCATGCCTTTTGTTTATTATTAATATTTCATTTGCATATAAATCATAAATTCATGCATTTTTATTTTTATTAATATTTCATTCCCATATTAAGTAATTTTTTATATTGACTTCAAACAAAAATTGCACTATCCGATAAACAATGGATTAAACTTACGAACTTCTGGTTCTATAAAAATTCATGCCTTTTGTTTATTATTAATATTTCATTTGCATATAAAGTAATTTTTTATATTGACTTCAAACAAAAATTGTCCTATCTGAAAAAAAGCGACACAACAAACGCACGAAAAACTTTTGTTTCGTTCTAATATATATGAAAATGACCTAAATCTATTTCTTTTTCTTCCCTCCCCCCTCTCCCACAAAATATTTTTTTTGACAACTAACCAACAGGATGGTACATGACGTTATTATAGTTAACACGACAAACAACTGACAAATGAACTTGGGTTGCTTTCAAAATAAATATTAATATAGTTATGTGATATAGAGAGGGGTAAGGGGGAAGGGGAGGGGATAGGGATTAGGAAAGAAAAAAAAAATAAGGATCTTTTCCATCGTAGAGATTCATAGGATGGGTTTGACTTATGAAGAATTTTTTGTGTAAGAAGATACTTAAAGGGCCCGATACTTTGGATTTTCACGAGCTATTGCAAATTCCACGAACATTGGTCGTATTTTATATACATATATGTACGTGTATATATGTATATGTATATGTATAACTCGTTCTAACGTTTTAGCTTTTAAACGGATCGTTATTTTCTCAGTTGTTGGTACAATGAACGGTTCGGTTGGTTGTTCTCGCGCGTGCGAGACCCATTAGATCCCTTTAATGAGGCGTGAAATGGTAGCTCGGCCATATCGCCACGCGTAACCGTACAATCCGTTTATGTTACTTTGTGTGTGAAGTATATATATATATGTGTGTGTGTGTGTGTGTGGATTTGTGCATTGTACGCCGATATGAACATTGGAGATTTATTTAGAAATTTTTGTCACCAATAGATCGATCCTTTTTTTCTTGATTTATTTATTTATTTATTTATTTATTTATGTTTCCAATTGGTATGTATAAATGTGATTTATTAACATTTGAAAAATGAAAACGTTTAATACTTCTATTTTATTTTATATTATTTTGTTATCCAATCCAACAAATTATAATTGTTTTACTGAATTGTTACTGAATAATTGATACTGAATTGTTCAATTTGAATTAAACAAGATAATTATTATGTTAAGAATTTGTAAATAAATTATAAACTACTATGGAATCTTACAATTTTTTTTGATATCATACGCATATGAAATTCAAATTTTATCTGTGTGTGTTTTTTACGGTAAAACTGAAGTTTTATTTTAATCATCGTGCTTGAACATTGAAATACTATTAATAGATTTTAAATACTACGACATAGCTTACCTTATCTATCCATTATCGTGAATATATTTTTTCTGTTTTTTTCTTTTGGTTTGTTTTTAGAGTGGTGGCCATGGTGGTTGTTGCTGCCAGGATGTTTCGCATCCTGGACAAAGTATGTCGAGGAATACGACTCGATCAGAGTTGCAAGATGCGACGCACGCTGCGGGGATAATCATCCGGACGAGGTAAAAATTTAATCAGATTCAAAAATATAAAGAAAGAAAGAAAGAAAGAAAGAAAGAAAGAAAAATAATGAAAAGATAAAACGCATTAAAATTTCCACTCGATCGTACGTTTCTTATTCTCCCTTATCGATTTATTTTATTCTTCTAACGATTGGTGGGGGAGGAGGGAAAGAAATTAAAAAAAGAAAAAAAAAATGAACGAATCCTTAAGAGATGTTATCAGTGTGTAAATTAGGGTGAATCAAAAGTTCAAAGTTCAAGTTGATATTTATCGTGTTACAAATTGTATTTACAACACCGTATAACGGATTGTTTTTCTAAAATGTACTTACATTAGAAATGTAATATTAATTTAAAAAAAAGAAAAGAAAAAATTGCACGAAGTTTTAATCCAGCCTAATAAGAAACAAAGGGGCGTGGTCAACGTAAAGGACCGAGCGGGTAAAACTTCGGTTTAATATTTTGTATTACTTAGGTTGAAACTATTTGAAATTTATATCGTGATAAAATCACCGAACCAGTCGCTGGTTATTCTCTCTCTTTCTCTTTCTTTCTTTCTTTTCGTATGCGCATACATACATACATACGTGCACGTGTGTTTTATATAGACACTCTCACGCAAACAAACAAACGTATGAACGAACGAACATAGTCGTTGGTTAAACTCAAGCCAGAAGCACAGGAGAAGAAGCATGAATCATTCGGCGTTCGGAGTCTTCTTTGTGCACTTTAGGTCCGCGTCTAATTAATTATGCGTGTGTCCCTGAATCCCTGAGTCCACTTGAATCATCGTCACGCTCGAGGATTTATGGTCTCTCGTTTGCTCTCTCGCGGCAGTTGTTGCAATGGTTTTCGAGCTGGAACTTCGAAAATGCTAATCGAGCCCGAGCCCGAACCCGAAACGATCCACGCGAAGGATTTTCGAGGACGAAAGTGTCCTGCGAGGGAGAAAGAAGGATTCTTTCTTTCGATCCTCGCAAATAAAACGCTTATATACATTAACAAAAAAAAAAAGTCAAGTAGTTTCATGGGGAATCTCGGATCTTGTCTTACCATCTTCTTCTTATTCCTTACCCTTATTCTTATCTCTTATGTTAACCTATTATTTATCTCTTGCTTCTTTATCCTTTTCTTTTTCTTTTTTTTTTCATTTCATTAATCATCTTATTTTTCGATAATTTTTATCCAATTGAAATTCGATAATTATAACACGTGTTTTACTAATTATTATTATTACGACGTTTAGAGGGGTTTAATTATGATTATTATTTAATTTTTAGAAATATTTAACATCACATTTCTTACCCTTTTTTTTTCTTTCTTTTCTCCCCACGTTAAATCAAAAATTTAATTCTTATCAATGTATACTTTTTAAAGAGAATTATGAATTATAGTTTGTTAATAGTAACACAATTACACGTACCTTTTATTTTGACTTACAATTAGATGATATTAGTGTTTTAATTATAATTATTATTTAATTTTCAAAAATATTTAACATCACATCTCTTCCCTTTTTATTCTTCTCTTCTTCCCAACTTTAAATGGGGAAATCAAAACTATTATTATAATTAATATACACTACTTTTTTCCCAATATAAAAAGAAAAGATAGAATTACGAGTTAGTTTGCTACTAGTAACACAATTACACGTACCTTTATTTAACTTACAATTAGATGATATTAGTTTTAATTATAATTATTATTTAATTTTCAAAAATATTTAACATCACATCTCTTCCCTTTTTATTCTTCTCTTTTTCCCAATATAATAATAAAAGATAGAATTACGAGTTATAGTTTACTAGTAGTAACACAATTACACGTACCTTTTATTTTAACTTACAATTAGATGATATTAGTTTTAATTATAATTATTATTTACTTTTCAAAAATATTTAACATCACATCTCTTCCCTTTTATTCTTCTCTTCTTCCCAACTTTAAATGGAAAATCAAAAATATAATTATAATCAATACACTACTTTTTCTCAATATAAAAATAAAAGATAGAATTACGAGTTATAGTTTACTAGTAGTAACACAATTACACGTACCTTTTATCTTAACTTACAATTAGGTGATGATATTAATTATAATTACTATTTACTTTTATAAATATTAACATCACATCTCTTCCCTTTTTATTCTTCTCTTTTTCCCAATATAATAATAAAAGATAGAATTACGAGTTATAGTTTACTAGTAGTAACACAATTACACGTACCTTTTATTTTAACTTACAATTAGATGATATTAGTTTTAATTATAATTATTATTTACTTTTCAAAAATATTTAACATCACATCTCTTCCCTTTTTATTCTTCTCTTCTTCCCATCTTTAAATGGAAAATCAAAAATATAATTACAATCAATATACACTACTTTTTTCCCAATATAAAAATAAAAGATAGAATTACGAGTTATAGTTTGGTAGTAGTAACACAATTATACATACCTTTTATTTTGACTTACAATTAGATGATATTAGTTTTAATTATAATTATTATTTACTTTTCAAAAATATTTAACATCACATCTCTTATTATTATTTTCTTATTATATATAAATATTATTAATCAATATACACTACTTTTATTTTGACTTACAATTAGGTGATATTAGTTTTAATTATAATTACTAGTTACTTTTTATAAATATTTAACATCACATCTCTTCCCTTTTATTCTTCTCTTCTTCCCAACTTTAAATGGGGAAAATCAAAAATATTATTATAATCAATATACACTACTTTTGTCCCACAATATAAAAATATAAGATAGAATTACGAGTTATAGTTTGGTAGTAGTAACACAATTACACGTACCTTTTATTTTGACTTACAATTAGATGATATTAGTTTTAATTATAATTATTATTTACTTTTTATAAATATTTAACATCACATCTCTTCCCTTTTATTCTTCTCTTCTTCCCAACTTTAAATAGAAAATCAAAAATATAATTACAATCAATATACATTACTCCTTTCCCAATATAAAAATAAAAGATAGAATTACGAGTTATAGTTTGGTAGTAGTAACACAATTACACGTACCTTTTATTTTAACTTACGATTAGGTGACTCCAATAAGTTATTGATGCGAAGGTTTATTGCTAATACTTTCTCTCTCTCTTTCTTTATATCTATCTATCTCTAAATGTTTCTTTTTCCCCCTTTCTGCTGCATAACGTTTGCAATGATTCAGGCCATCGGTAGTATAGTATAAAGGGCTATGACGAAGGTGGAAGAGATAGCCCTGGGAGCTTTGACTGGCGGGTGGCAATAAAGTCTCCAAAGTAATAGCCTATAAAAGCTTACACCAGTAACGCGTTACGCGAGTTCCAATGCTACGGACGGACTCCCTTTTACTCATCTCTTTTTCTTCTTCTTTTTCCTTTTTTTTATTTTTCTTTATTTCTTTTTTTTTTCTTTTTCTTTCTCTCTATAAGCGGACTAGAAACGTATCTTCCGACATTATCGAAAACAGGTTCTTCTTATCCCTACTACTTCCACTGACGATCAATCTTTCCGATGACATTAAATCTTACACCGTTTGCTCTTTGGAAGAAAACTCGCGAATTGTCGGCAAAAGATCATCTAATACTTCACGGTATATTAGTAATAGATAAATCATTAGGTAAACATATATTTTTATATGTATAGAAATACTTGACCTGTAAAAAGTTTCAATACACTTATCTCATTTATTGTACTCGTGTACAATTATTTTGTGATATTAAATTTTACATCGTAAAAATAAAATCTAATACTTTACGGTATATTAGTAATAGATAGTCATTAGATAAACATAATGTAATTCATATATCTATATTTTACCTGTATCGAAAAGTTTGAGTACACTTACTTCATTTATTGCACTTATGTACGATAATTTTGTGCTATTAAATCTTACACCGTAAAAAAAGATCTAATATTTTACGGTATATTAATAATAGATAGTTATTAGGTAAACATATATATATATACTTTACCTGTATTAAAAAGTTTGGATACACTTCATTTATATTTATACGCATTTCTGTACAATAATTTGATGACATTAAATCTTACACCGTTTGGTCTTTGTAAAACTCATTAAATGTCGGCAAAAGATTATCTAATACCTTATGATATATTAGTAATAGATAAAACATTAAGTAAGCATATATATATACTTTACCTGTAAAAAGTTTGGGTACACTTACCTCATTTGCATTTACACGCACTTACGTACAATATATAAAGTTTCAATTTGTTAATAATTTAGTGATATTAAATCTCACACAAGTTCATATATATTAACATGTTTTTACTCAAGTTTATGGTCAATAATGGTATAATATATTTGCATTATTAATTAGATTGAAAACTATCGTTAATGAATACTTTATTCAAAAGTAGTGTACATTGACCTTATTTATGATTTAAAGAGGTTATGTTTGAAAGGGAATATAATAAATTGATCGAAGTTTACTTTCCGTAAAAGACTCATAGATCTTGGTTGCAATTTATTTAGTTAAATTTTTTCTTTTGTTGCAATATCGATTGAGTGTCGATAAAATCTTGAAAGGTTGTTTTTCTTATGTTTATGTTGCTTCGCAACATAATTTATAAATATATATATATATATATATGTACATGTATATCTACGTGTGTGCTCGTGCATAAGCATAATCGTTAAATTAAATTTACATATATATATATTTTGCGTGTATGCACTTCAGCTCAATCTATCACGAGCATGCGTCAAAATCGGACTTCATTTCTTAGCACGTTGAATTATGAAGATCCCTGGGTGAGATTGTATGTGTGGCAATGGCAGAAATGAACTTCGCAAAGTTTATGGTTGGTCGCTGTCGGAATTGGAAAACGTGTTTGCTTCTTCTGCAGAGACATACTTCAAAGTAGCAAGGTTAACGTATGGAAGTTGTTGGAGCTCGATTGCTTCGTCATTCTTTAAAAACGATAAAATGTTTCTCTTCTTTTTTTTTTTTTATTTCTCTCTCTACTACTACTATATATATATACTTCATTCAGGTATAATCTTCTTTGGTTTTGTTCGTTTCGTTTCGTTGAACATTTTCGGTGTACCTTAACTTCAATTTCAATATAAAATTTAATGGATATATTTGTCCGATGGAATGTGCTATTTACTTCAACAACAAAAAAAATAAAAAAGAAAAGAAAAGAAAACAAGATAAAAAGAATCCGTTAAATGAAATCGTTCTTCGCGATTTAGTTGCAAAAAACAGAAGCAGAAGTAGAAGAAGAAGAAGAAGAAGTAGTAGTAAAAAAAGAAAGAAAATAAAGAAGAAGATAAACGATAACCGATGATCGAAGATTGCTCATATCTCAATCAAAAGTTGCTGTGCAACTTTATGGTTACTGTAAGGCTACCTTTAATATCTTCTTTCCTTTTGATATTGCATCGGAGAGGTTATGTTGACCTCTTCTCAAAGTAGAAAAGGAGAAGTGAAGAAAGAAGGAGGAGAGAGAGAGAGAGAGAGAGAGAGAAATAAAAAGAGAGCGAGAAAGGAAAGAAAAGGAAAAAAAGGAACGGTTACTTCTTCGCTTGAAAGTTATTCATTTCCGCGACAGGTAAAAAATTGACCCGGCATGAATCACCATACAATTTCGTTAACAATGTTGCTTGGGGGCCAACGAGGGCGGTCCAAAAGTTTCTCGGACACAAACTTCATTAATTTACCCTCTTGGAAATTACAGACTATCTTCGCGCGACGAATCCTTTTATAAAGAGAGAGAGAGAGAGAGAGAGAGAGAGAAAGGGAAAAAAAAAATAAAAAAACCCTCGGTAAGAAAAATCGAATACGAAAAGATAAAAAGGTAAGGCCAGAGAAAGAGAGTGAGAGAGATTGAGATTTCTGCCGATCTGCCTCGTTAATGGCGCCACGATCGGACGTCATCGAGACACAAATGGAACGGTGATAAAAGCTTCTTCTTCTTCTTCTTTTTTTTTTCTTTTCTTCTCAACCCGATCGTGATTATGAATTGATGTAGAAGATGATGAAAAAAAACACACACATATACACACACATGGAAAGAAAACGAAGAAGAAGATAATG
The DNA here is from genome assembly GCF_010416935.1 of Polistes fuscatus. Lineage (NCBI taxonomy): Eukaryota > Metazoa > Arthropoda > Insecta > Hymenoptera > Vespidae > Polistes > Polistes fuscatus. Next base: position 1,270,044 of record NW_025113100.1, read on the forward strand.
GAAAAAAGGAAACCCTAAAAAGAGACATTGAGGTTTGGTGAATGGGGAAGAAGATGGTGAAGTTGAGAGTGGGGACAACGAAAAAGAAGAAAAGAAAGGAGAAGGGGGTCGAAGTTTCTTCGAACGAAGTTGCACAAACGAAATATCACGAAAGAACGAAACGTTCTTTTATAATTCAGGTTAGGAAGATAAAGGAAAAAAAGAAAACCGAGAAAGAGATACATTGAGGTTAGGTGAATGGGGGAAGAAGATGGCGAAGTTGAGTGGGACAAAGGAAAAAAGAAAAGAAAGAAAAAAAAAAGGAGAGAGGGTTCGAAGTTTCTTCGAACGAAGTTGCACAAACGAAATATCACGAAAGAACTCGATACGTTCTTTTATAATTCAAATTACGAATTCGCGGGAAGGTATTAACGTTTCGGTTTAGTTAGTATTGATGCGTTCTGGTCGGCGCGGTAACCCTTTTGGAAGTCGACTTCGTTAACTTTGTTCCTTTCTTCTTTTTTTTTCTTTTTTTCTTTTGCTTCTTCTTCCTTGTAAGTTCTCTTCCTTGTAGTTTTTCTTCTTCTTCTTACTCATCATCATCTTCTTCTTCTTCTTTTTCATCTTCTTTTTCTTCTTCTTCTTCTTCTTCTTCTTTACTTCTCCTTCCCATTCCCATCACCACCGTCGCTACCACCATCACCACCATCTCTTTCTCTTTCCTCTTCTTCTTTTTCTTGTATACTTCTCTCGAGAAATCGAAGGTCGTGAACCATCGTGTGCCTTTTTTTCCAACATAATGCAAGATCTTGCTGATGCTTGAATTTTATTTCTCTTTCTCTTTCTTTCTTTCTTTCTTTCACATTTGTTTCGATCGATTTCAGTCGAAATAGTTCTGATTCTTCCATCAAATATTTCGTATAATTTTTGTCTTTTTCTTTTTCTTTTTTTTCATTTATTTTATTTGTTTCTTTGTTTCGGTTTATTTCTATTTAATCGAAGTCGTCACGGTGTACTTCTCTTCTGGATTTGTATCCTGAAAGTACAAAGTTCAGAAGACAACAATGTTGATCAGAGTATCTTCATAGCAAATTTCATTAACAAGTTTGAATTATTAAGTAAAAATAGAAGATTTTACGATAAAATAAGTACAAAAAAGTAGAATATATTAGAGTAGAATAGTGAAAGTATAAAACTCAGAAGACAACAATGTTGATCAGAGTATCTTCATGGCGAATTTCATTAACAAGTTCGAATTATCAAGTAGAAATAGAAGATTTTACGATAGAATAAGTACAAAAAAGTAGAATATATTAGAGTAGAATAGTGAAAGTATAAAACTCAGAAGACAACAATGTTGATCAGAGTATCTTCATGGCGAATTTCATTAACAAGTTCGAATTATAAAGTAGAAATAGAAGATTTTACGATAAAATAAGTACAAAAAAGTAGAATATATTAGAGTAGAATAGTGAAAGTACAAAGTTGAGACCACAATGTTGATCAGACAGTACTCTTAGTATCTTCATAGCAAACTTCATTAGCTGGTCAATGGCCCCCAGGGCGATCACCGATGTCGAGTGAACCAAGCACGCGTTCTCTTCTCTCTTTCTCTTTCTCTTTCTCTCTTTCTTTATACATTGCTCGTAAAAAGTAGGCCAATAAGTAAGCGAACCAGTTTCTTCGACCGTTCGAATGATATATGCCTCTTCTGCGACAGCCAGGACAGTCCGAGCGAATACCCTGGGTCGTTCGTGAACTACTAACGCTTAAAACGTTCCAGGATTTCCTTCATTGAACCTTTATCTAGATAAAGGAAAAGATAAAACGAGAGAAATGGGTAAAATAAGTGGTGGTTGGTGGGTGGGAAAGGGGGGCAATTCGTAAAACGATATATTTCTTTTTCTTTTATTTCTTTCTTTCCTTCCTCTTTATCTTATTCTTCTCTTTCTTTTTCTTCTTTCTGGAGGAAAAGTCTTACGTATTCTTTTCAACATATATCTTTTCCCAGGTTGAACATTGAACCGTTCCGAGTCATTGATCGTAAACGGTAAAAAAGCTTAGTTTTCCTGGGTACTTTCAACTAAATATATTTACTTGCATCCGTTAACAATAGAATAAAAGTTACATTTGTTTTTATTCCTTTTTCTTTTCTTTCCTTTTCTTTTCTTTCTTTTTTGAAGTTATACTTTTTTTGGCGCGTTGGGGAAATGGTTATGGGGAGTGATTTTGTTCCGAGCGTCTGGAAAAATGACACCATGAAAGTTTGTCGGTATTTACAAAGCGCGGCAAAGCGATTTCAAATATACGGCATGAAGTTGTCTTCTTTTCTTCTTCCCCCCTTTTTTTCTCAAGCGGGTCACCCATCCAAATACTAATCGTACTCAGCGCTGCTTTACTTAAATGATCGAGCGAGAACTAATGCTGTAACCGCGCCATGGCTGTTGACGCGTGAAGTAATTCCATACATCTCTCTTATATTTAGTGTGGACTGATATCTATATTATGATATTTTATTATTCTTTCTAATATATATAATATATCGATAATAAATTTAAATTAATAATAATAATAATAAATTTTTTTTTGTTAAGTTATTTTGAGGTTATTGAGGTTATGTTCGTTTTGGTATGGCAAAGAAGTATAACTTCTTACGTGCGTACATAAGTACACATACCAGTTTTTTTTTTTAAGGTATTTTTTTCTTTGAAGTTTTTTTTTGAAGTTATTTTTGAGGTTATTGAGGTTATTGAGGTTATGTTCGTTTTGGTACGGCAAAGAAGTATAACTTCTTACGTGCGTACATAAGTACACACATCAGTTTTTTTTTCTTTTAATAATATTATCCCTTTGAAGTTAAATAAACAAGGATAATACATACCGTATTCTTAATTAAATCCCAAATTAAAATTATAAACGTACGGAAGAGATGATAATTGGACACCCGAATAGCTACGAATATTTTTTGCTTTCCCCCTTTTCTGCGCTTAATTTTTTTTTAAACTCTTGACTTCGGACAGTAAAGTATCTTTATATTGAGATAAGGGAAAAAATATCCCCCCCTTTTTTTTTTTTTTTTATTTTTCTTCAACTGTATCGCATTACAAACTAACTCGTAAGATAATAAATTTCGTTTTGAAAACGATCGTTGAGGTGAGTTCTCGTTTTAGTTGCCCGTTTCGGAACATCCAAATCGGTTTCACGCGGGGACAAGGAACGATGAAAAAAGTGGAAGGACGAACGATAACCTACAGAACGATCTTCCGGAATATTTTAACTGTCGAATCATTTTCTTTTTTATTTTTAACTTTCTTATTTTGAGAAAACGTTCAACGTTGCCATCGTATAATGTCTTCTTTTATCTCTCACGGGTTTCAATTTAATCTTTTGGGAATTGTATTTGAAACAACAAAAAAAAAAACAAAACAAATTAAATAATTTAAATAAAAAGTAACTTATAAATTATAAATTATATTATATTATTATATATTGAAAAGAAAATATTGTTATTATATTTTTGTTTCAGTGTATGGAAAATTGTTTGGCATCGAATTACACGAAACCTGGTTACTGTCCTGAAAGTGCTTTTATGTCACCCTTCGAAGCTGTTTGTTTGATTGCCTGTGACAGCGATTCACGGTGTCCAGATTTGACCAAGTGTTGTTCACACGATTGTGGTGTCACGTGTATGCATCCTGTCGGTTTGGATAACATAACTGGTAAATTAATATAATCCTAATGAATTTTCTATTAATCACGTATTATATTATCTGTGACATATCTATAATTATATTTCAAATATAATTATATTCACAAAATATTGAGAGAGAGAGAGAAATTATTTTGCACGAATATATTATTGAAGCTATTCATTAAAGTAGTATTGTCCAAATGAAACCTAATTAATAAATAAATAGTAAATAATAATTTCAAATAATTATTAAATAAATATCGTTATAATTCGAATTATCATATTAATTATTATTAAATCGAAAAATAAGTTCACACAAGTGTGCAATGAGTTAAATTAGTTTAATTTGTTGTTTTTATTTTCAGATTTACCACCGATTCCACAAAATCTTCAGATAAGACAGCAAAAAAGTAATCTAATACATTTGACTTGGCGAAATATTGGACAAGTTTATCCTAACTTGTCTGTTAATGGTGATGTCAGATATTTAGTAGAAGAACGTCATCTCCTCGGTCCACGTTATTTAGAATCAAGATTGAGTTCTTGGACGGTTAGGCACGTTTCTACGAAACCTCACGCGACTCTTCGTGGTCGATTGAAGACAGGTCATTGGTATCAATTTCGCGTTGCTGCTATCAATGGGAATGGTTCTAAAGGTTATTCTCAACCCTCGAGACCTTTCAAGACGAAAGGTAATTTATAAATGAAAATAATTTCTATTTTTCTTTCTTTTTTTTTCTTTTTTTCTTTTTTTATTTAAACAAAATTTAAAAGTACGATTATAAATGTTCCAAACGCGATTCGCAAACGAATTCCAATTGAAATATTACTATACGTTAAGTATAATTATGTTACTTATACGATTTCTTATTGAAACTTCATTTACAATCGATTTCGGTAAAGTAACTCGTGCACCTTTCATTAAAATGTGAGAGTGAGTGAGAGAGAGAGAGAGAAAAATTTTTTTTGCCCTTCTGACCCTTTCTCCTTATTTCAAAACCGGTTTTTATTTAAACTTCAAAAGAAGTAGACACATGGAGTAAGCTTGACTGATAATCTGAAAAAGAATTATCTAATTTAGAATTTTTATTTCATTATATTTATCAAATTATATATATATATTTTTACCTGTACGAATGAAGGTAAATTTAAATCGACATTTTCGCAATAAGACAATTGACACTTCATTTTATTCGTAAACATGATTACTTTGAATTTTTGTTTAACCGGTAATTCGCATGAATACCATCCTTCGTAGAACGCGTCTTCGGTCAAGTTGGAACCCTACAAATAATACGTACAAATATTTTTGCAATTGAGTTTAATTCATGAAAAACAATTGTTCATCCGACTAACCGCTTCGAGAAGTTCCTGTATATAAAAACAAATCATATATATTTGTAATATAGCAACAATTGCGTAAGATATTATCACACATCCTTCCATGTTAACCGTCATGTTCTAAAAATACAAAATTACTAATTTATCTCGTATAATTTTCTTTACAAATTTAGATTTATTATTTAATAAAATATAAATGAGAGAAAATTTGGATATAATAATATTTATATAGAAAATATTAAACACGTGCTTTTTAATATTATTTAATTTTGTGAAATATAATCGCGTGTTTCGTTTAAAATTAAATTTGAACACTTTGGAACAAAACGTTCTAAATTTATTTAAAAATAAATGAATAAGTTTAATCGCAAATTCAATCGTATAACGAAAAATGATTTACCTCTACCAGCATGTAACTTAAAAAACAAAATCGTAATACACTGTCCAAGTGTATGATACAAACGCTGAAGGATAGTAATTTTTTCAGCGTGTTAGTTGCCCTATTAGAAAAACAATTCCAATAACATTGATTTATACACATCGTTCTTCAAAATATTATTCAATAAATTCAAAATGAATTCATAATTACTGAACAACGATCGAATGATGACGCAGCAACGAGTTCAATTCTTTATCAACGTTTTGATGTTTCATAAAATTATTATCCCTTTGAAATATCATACCCATTTGTATTCTCAGATATTTGTATTGCGACGTAAGCAAAAGTATCAAATGCAACCTGTATATATCCGTGCTGACTTTTTTCATAATCAAATATCCAAGACCAAAGATTTCTAGGATAACACTGATGATAAAAATATTACGAGAAATTGGTTCGTTGGTTACACTAATCGGTAAAACGTAATCCTCGTGTACGAATTGTTCTTTTTGATAAACCGTTAGCAATGGCCTTGAAACCCATAGAACAGCCATACACACTTCGGTCATCGTATAAAATTTCAATAATTTTTCTATCGGTCTGATGTAAGATACAACCGTATTTTTGAGTAATTCATTATCCGAGGATAATAAATAATCGTAATTATCGATCAATCGTTTCAATAAATATCTTTGACTATACATGTGCGATAAATTGAATAATATTTCAGTACTGATTATCAAATTACTCGTACTATTTCTCAATGCCGATTCCAACGATACCCGAAATATTCCAACGGTACAAGTACAAACGTGTATCAATATTATTATCCATGTAAATATAGCGTAAATTATTGATAACAATGACAATTCCGATTCGTCCGAATTGACGGGTAAAATATTTCCCGAAAACATATTGATAAATACGTTCCATCGATTGGTGTTACGAAAATTAATACTATTCATCGTGATGATAAGAAAAACGATCGAAATGACGATTGGTGGTTGACTATTATTTCAATATGGTTTCGTACCTTCCTATAAGAACATTTCACAAAACTCGATTATTATTAATAATTCTTATCCTTTTTCAAGAACGAGATTCCAACGTTTTATTCTCCTATATAATAATTTATTATTTCATTCAAATCGATAAATATAAACTTGGTCTTGCTATTGAAATATGCACGTGTTCAAATGATCGACAATTATCTTTAAACGTTTCTACGCGAACGTTTAATTATTAAAAATTAAAAAAAAAAAGGAAGAAGAAGAAAAACGTCCCCGTTCTCGGCATTCGATGAATATTACATGTGTGAACTAAAAAAAAAAATATGAAATAAAATGAAGTGAAATGGTTAATAATAATTTCTCGTATTAAAAAAAAAAAAAAGGAACATTTTAATCGATCGTACGTCCTTTAATCGTTTTAACTTTACTCGATTATTATCGAATATTTTATTAATGAAAGGTGAAAGGTGTGTAATTTAGTTTCCTTTGATATCGTTATTATTGTTATTATTATACGTAAAAAATCGATAGCACAGGTTAAAGACTCGTGTCGTCGCTAAAAAAAAAAAAATAAAACTTCCTGAAAGAATTTTTTCTTACTTTCAGAACCACGGAACCCTAAAGAACCACAGAACCTAACCCTGTCAGGAGCACGTTTGGTTAGTGGCAAGTTAAGAATCAATCTTCGATGGGTTAAACCGACATCGGACGTTCCCATAACATTCTACAAAGTTTTTTGGAGTCGACGCATCCATAGTCCAACCAACGATTCTGTTTTAGTTTTTCATAGGACCGTTAGAAAGGTATCAATTAATTAATTGCATAATTGTCTTTTTTTTACAAATTTTTATTCGATGATAAATCCGTTCTAATATAAATTTCCATTGGAAATGTTACAAGTGTTGCGAGAACAAATATTTCACTATTCCATTACCTTTTTTTTCTTGCACACATTTTTTTTTCCAATTTTTATTTATTTTATATATTTATTTATTTATTATTTTATTTATTATTTTATTTATATTTATTTTATTTATTATTATTTTATTTATATTTACTATTTTTTAATTATTTATATATTTATATAGACTTATTTAACTTAGTATTAATATTATTTGAATTCGTATTGAAACAAAATATTTGAGAAATAAATTTTTGACTTTGTTTAAAGAAAAAAAATGAAATAAAATTCTTTACGAATTTGATGAAAAAAAAAAGTAAAAAATAGTATTGCACTTACCATGAGAATGCAATGGTAATGCTAATAGAAAAGAAAGAAAGAAAAAAAGAAGATGCTAACCCTTTTTTGTTTTAATCAACTAATTCGAAAACTTTTATCACAGGATAAAACTTGTTACGAATTGAAGAACTGGGAACCGAAGTGCCAATACTTTCTTCAAGTTCAAGCAGTTGCTCTGTATGGCGGAAGACGTTTGGCATCCAGAAAAGCATCCAAAGTTTTCAACGCTACGGATTATATGGCTTTTGGTAAGAACTAAAAGAATTTTCTTTTTTTTTTTCTTTTTTTTTTCCCCTATTTAATTGTTCTTCTTTCTTCCTTCTACTTCTTCTTGTTATTTTTTTTTAAATACTTTATTATTATTATTATTACATATAATTATTTTTATTATTAACAATTATATGTTTCATTTTATTTTATTTTACTTTTTTTTTATCGTTGTTTTCTTTTCTTCTTTTTCTTCTTCTTAAATCTTAAATAATTTCTCTCGAAACGAATAATTAAAAAAAGAAAAAAAAGAAAAAAAAAGAAGAAAAAAATGTGTAAAAAATAAATCATCGAAGAAATGCGTACTTTCAATTGAAGCCGACATCGGGAGACGTTCTCGCAGGTGCGAAAGGTATCAAGGTGGTCTTCACGTAAGAAAAATGATTTGTCATTGCGGTGACGTTAAGGTACGTTTGGTATGGCCGATGAATCAAGATGCAAAAATGTATAACGTCAGTTGGAAAGAAGAATCATGTTCGTCCGTCTACGAGGATACACTTGAAACAAAAAAAAGATTACTGTGGAAAGTTATTCAGGTAATATAATATAATCGTTTTATTCATTCGAATTATTATTCATTTACACACGTATAAATAATTTATTTAATAAATATTTAATAAACCAAAAAAAAAGAAAAAAAAAAGAAAAGCAAAACTAATTTATCGATACTTGACAAAATAATTTCGTTAAATTAATTATTAAAATAATATTTATAATTAATACAAGGTTAGACGATAATCGTTGAACATTCAAAATAATATATATCATTATAAATAATAATTTGAAAAAATGCGAATTATTCTGAATCACTAATATCGCGTATCAATAATTATATTTGTTTGTTTTATAAATATCGACAGTATTATTTCGAACTTTATTGATTTAATAAATAAGTAATGGTATAAGCCTTATCATTTTTAGTATTTGTCTTCTTGATAATCTAAAATAAAAAGATAGATTTATTTTTGTACACGAATGAGATATCGTCTGACCATATATTTGCTTTAACTACTTACAGTTCACACACATATATATATATATATTGACGTTTAATCGATTGTAACTACTCGAACGATTTATTACTCAAGTATCGAAAGTATTTTTATTTCGCAGACTCCTCACTATGATCTACGTCATCTTAAACAGGATTGCACTTACACCGTCAATGTTAGAAATTTATATAGCAATGATAAAATAGACGAGCATGGTACCAGCATAGAATTCTTTGCAACCGGATGTCAACAGGATCGTGATGAAAAAAGATGGAAGTATTCGAGTAAGAAGGCAGCACAATGTAAAAAAAAATCATCCAAAAGTAAAAAGTATTCTTCCGCCGACGATAACGATGATTCCGATTAACAATTTTCAACACCAACAATATATATATATATATATATATATATTATGAGCCGTATTATTTTGAAAGTGGCCTAACTTCATTTTTCATTTTTTTCCGGTTACCCACGGTAACATGTACAACTTCAAATTATCTATCAATAAAGCATTTAAGATTTTTTATAGCCGAGTAAATACGGTAATTCTCGACACATAAGTTTTCAGAGTTAGTTGAATCACTGAACCGTTTATTTTGAAAATGGCCTAACTCCATTAGGAGTAGAGATTTTGGTGTGGTAGAAATGGCATTAAAAAAAATAATTTACTGTTTGTCCCCCGAGAGTATTACAATATTATCAAAAAGTGTCGGAAAGGTAATAACTTATTGTACATGAAATGAGACAAGAAGATTTGTAGAACAAAATTATTAGAAGACGCAATTTTAAAAGGGTCAAGAATTCTAACGGAGAACCAATAAACTGGTTAAAAATATGTTGGATGCGTTTTGTCAAAAATGAATAAGATTTTATATAGACACAATGAATGAGAACGAAAATTTGAAAGTCCTGAATTTAATACCACGTCGGGGTAGACCAAGAAAGTTCGAAAATATTGTATTGACACCACTGTATAAAATATAAGACAAATTACAACCGCAAAATTCAAGGACATAATTGACTTATTACGATATATACCACCGGAACATCATGATTTCTTTAAATCCTTTCACATACGCAAAATGTAGATGAGTAGAAAATTGTTTTGTAATTTATGTTTGTAAAAAATATTTTGAATCGCATAATTTATGTTTTTAAAGTGTTATAAAGATATGTAAAATAAAATAAGTATTGTTTTTTCGCAATTTGAAGCATCTTAAATTATTTGAATGGACTTCGGTTCCTTCAAATTTATAACGAATCTGGTTGTTAATTTTGAAAGTGGCCTAACTCCATTCTTGGTAAGAAAACGCATATTATTCACTTAATAATTGCCATTATTTTAATAGGAACTGTAAATTGAACACCTTTAGATACACTTAAGCAACATAACTAATTGTTATTCTTTACGTATATTTTTAATGCATTGAAACGCAAACCTTTAAATATCTCAATTTAAGATTAAATGGAGTTAGGCCACTTTCTCAATAAACGGCTCATATATATATTTTTTCAAGCAGAAAAAATTCATCGTATTAATTATTAATTATTTTTTACAATGTTATATATATATTGTTTATAAGTCATTTATTTTGATAGTGATTTAACTTCATTTTTTACTTTTTTCCACGAAATGATATTTTTTTATTACAGTTAACATTCAGTTGTAAATGTTATTACGATTAACAACAAAAATAATATTAAAGTGTACTTTGGCTACTTTCAAAATAAATGGCAAAATATAGAAAGAGAGAGAAAGAAGAAGAGTCAGGGAACTACCATAATTCTTATATATTTTTTGTTTTGTTTTCTTACAATGGGTTTCGTACTTAAATGCATAATTTCGTTCGAAAGTGTGTGATAATATATATAGATATTTTTATTAGGGAACAAAAATTGTCTTTACACTCTTATAAAATACGGTTAAGGTGTATCGTAATAATTAAACTTTCTGATTGTATTTTTTTTTTCCTTTTAATAACAATTTCTTTTTATTTATTATTATTATTATTATTATTATTATTTACATCGTTGTTTGTTATGGCACTTAATTTTATAGTACAATGTATTACGAAATAAGTGATCGATATAATTATATATTATATATAAAATATTCGTTTATATATGTAATGTGTACGATAAAAAAAAAAAAAACAATATTTTCATATTAGATAATAATTAATAAGCGCATAGATCGTGAATATTTTTTTATACGACGATAGATTATTATATAGTACTATTATCTTTATATATATGTATATATAAAAAGAAAAGGTAAAATGGCACGTTCAATATAAGTAATATATTTTTTTGTCTAATGTTTGTTTTTTTCTTTGTTTGTTCTTTTAAATGTTAAGTAATATAAAACGTATTATTTTAACTATTCCTTTTTTTCTCTCTATTATATAAAACATATTCTCATTATTTGGCACATTATTATCATGGCACGTGACGATTATCTTGGGTGTTACAATTATGAAAATAATTTTCATTAACAAATTTCCCTTATACCTTAAATTAATATATATATAAAAGAAAAAGAAAAACAAATATGTAAACAATTTTTTCGGCGAACAATAATACGCCCCCGTTGAATAAATATTATCAAGAAAATGAAAAATAATATATAATAACAATAAAACGAGATAACTTTCCCAACCAAAAAAAAAAAGCAATGAAATACACTTTGCTTATGCATTTTGCATTTTATAAGAAAAAAAAAAAGAAAAAGAGAAAAATGCGTATACCCGTCTCTCTCTTTTTCTTCTTTTTTTTCATACTTACTGGCATCATTGTATTTTTTTTTTGGTATAAATCGTTGGTATTGGAGAAACAATTATGATAATTTGGCGAAGAATATGCAATAAATTATGAGAAACGCGTGTAAGAAAAAATGATTTCTCGGTGCTGATGAACATCCTGGTAGATTATAATAAATTTTTCGATTACCGACAGATTGGGTTGGTCGATAATTAAATTTCAATGTTCCATCGGGCGATCCGATGTTTTGTAAGATTTCCAACTAAGGATTTAATTAATAATATTTCAATTAATAATAATAATAATAATAATACAAATTTATTTATTTTATCATTTTTAATATATTTTATTCGATTTAACAATAATAATAATAACTTACTTGTTCTTCGGATACCGTAAGTTTTTCTTTCATTATGAGCCACGTTACTACTTCTTTACAATCGGGTGTTGTCAATGATCCTTCGTACGTGTAATAATTTTTACGATTTTTTGGAACAAGTAAATCGGGTATCACTTCGCCGTTTATTCTCACGAAACTACCACCGATCCATTCTGACACTAATTTTGCTCCACTAATTATAGGATTTAATCCATCGTTATTATTCTCACCGATCTACAATGTTATTAACAATTATAATATATGTTTG
>NW_025113100.1:1282383-1305197 GCF_010416935.1 Polistes fuscatus
TTTTGCCCTTCCTCCCCCTTCCCCACCACCACCACCACCGCCACTTTTTTTTTATCTTTTAACACGTTCGCGAAATGATTTTTTATTTTTTAACTAATTTTTCATATTCGTAATGCGATTGAATAATATTTGAAAAATGAATGTTTCATTTATTTATTACTATGAAATGAATATAATAATCAGAAAAATTATTGAGAATTTATATATATATAAAAATATAAAAAATAAAAATAAAATGAATAACGATTGGTGTGAAAATTTGAATAAATAGTTGTGTATCATTCGTGTTATTTTGCATAGAAGATGAAAACAAATGCATTCGCGTTCTCGAACGTGTTAAAAATAATTCGCACTTTGCGATACAATTGTTTGTTTTCTGTCTTATTTATAAATATCTGACATAGTATTTTTATTCTTTTCGAATTGGTATTCTCATAAAAATAATAAAAAAAACTGTAGAGAAAATAAAAAAATTCCTTAAAAAAAAAGTAACATCAAAATAGAAAATTGCGTAGGCGTATTTACCTCGAATAAAATAGTCAACACGACCAAACCATTTTTGTGTTCGGAAGCAACAAGGTCGTTAATGTAATCGTCGTTGTAATGAACGAGATGCAATTCCAAAGGATAACGTTTATCGTCAATAGTGTGTTCGGATCCCCAATGAAAATGCATTTGAACGAATGTATAATTTGCCGAGAGGTGTTTGATTTCCAATTGCATTGGATTCTCGAAGAGATCGACTCTTACTGGAAAGAAAAAGAAAAATAACGAAAAATGTAGTTATTTAAACAAAAAAAAAAACAAATTCAAAGGATACAAATTTATGGATACACACAGACACACACACATTAATTCTTTATTTATTAATTATTCTATTTAATAAATTAAAAATTATTTTTCTTTATTATTCTATTTAATAAATTAAAAATTATTTGTCTTTATTATTCTATTTAATAAATTGGAAATTATTTTTCTTTATTATTCTATTTAATAAATTAAAAATTATTTTTCTTTATTATTCTATTTAATGAATTAAAAATTATTTTTCTTTATTATTCTATTTAATAAATTAAAAATTATTTTTCTTTATTATTCTATTTAATAAATTAAAAATTATTTTTCTTTATTAGTCTAATTAATAATTAAAAATTATTTTTCTTTATTATTCTATTTAATAAATTAAAAATTATTTGTATTTATTATTCTATTTAATAAATTAAAAATTATTTGTCTTTATTTCTATATTTAATAAATTAAAAAATTATTGTCTTTATATATTCTATTTATAAATTAAAAAGTATTTTTCTTATATTATTCGATGTAATAAATAAAAATTGTTCTTTCTTATTCTATTAAATAATTAAAAATTGAACAAACACAAATTTGGATATTGAGCATTTATTAATGAAATATTAATATTGTTTACGTACTTGTATGTCCAGAATTAGTAACCTTTCCAGTAAACGGATGATCATATCTAATAAATTTTAATTCGCCAAAATCTTTATTTATCGTATTTGCCGTTACTATATTAATCGGTGATTGTTGTTTCCCCGTTGAACACGTTCCTGGCCATTTACTAGGTTCTATATAAAAGAAAAAAAAAAGAAAGGGAATAAATTAATAAAAGTAATTAAATTAATAAAACAAAATTACGAATCTCAAATTTGTCTTTTTAAAAATGTTTTCATATATCTATGAATGAAAAATACTAATTGTTATATTAATCATATTTTTTTTTTAAATGTTTCGTATATCTATGAATTATGAAAAATACAAATTGTATTAATCAAATTTGGTCAGATAAATATTTTTGATATTCATCGTAAACGTTAAATCTTACACAATTTAATCGATATATTATTATTATTATTATTGTTATTTATCAATTTGATTTTTATACGTTAACATTTGCTTACTTATGTTAGAGTTTCATTCTATCTATGAATTATGAAAAATACAAATTGTATTAATCAAATTTGGTCAGATAAATATTTTTGATATTCATCGTAAACGTTAAATCTTACACAATTTAATCGATATATTATTATTATTATTATTATTGTTATTTATCAATTTGATTTTTATACTTTAACATTTGTTTACTTATGTTAGAATTTCATTTGGTAACACAGTACGAGTAGTAAATTTATATTCAACGAGAAATGTCGGTTACGATTTTGCTAGAAATAGAATCATAGTTCTGAAATTACGACACGCTCGATATAATTCTTAGTGTCACTTTATTTATCAGCATTTATATCGTGATGTAAATTAACAATTAAACATTTAAAATAGTTTTTATTTAAATTAATAGAAAGAGTCACGTTCGTGAGAACGTGACTACGTGTCATTATGAGAAAAATATTATAATATATCGATTTAAAATACTCTTACTCTTCATATATACGTATATAATACTTATAAATATTTATCAACGATCATACACATCGTTTATAAACAAAACATTTAGTAAGATAATTTCATGAATAATTGATTGAGTTTAATGAAAATAAAGAAGAATACAAAAAAATATGTTCTTACAAATCTAATCGTTTTATCTATCTATTTTATATTTTCTTTTTTTTTTTGTTATAATCCATTATAAAATGTTTATTAATCGGAACAAGAACAAATACAAGAAAAATAATATATTATTACATTATCGATAATAAATCGTTCTACTTAACAACTTATCGATAAAAAATAATCGAATGAAAGTAATGTTTATGTTAAAAAAAAAAAAAAAAGTGAGAAAAAAAGTTGTTATCATTGTCCTTGATTGTTATCGATTATCATGAAATTATTATCTTTACTTATTATCTATGTTAGAAATGAATTATGGACAATTACCATGATCCCCCCAATAACCCCAATCGGCTGTTCTTCCAATGTGAAATCCTAAAAAAAAGAAAAGAAAAGTAGAAAAAGCAACAAATGAATAAATAATTAATTAAATAAAAGAGAAAACTTCCAATTTTCGTTTATGTGTGTCTGTGTGTGTGTGTGTGTGTAACACGTAGTTTTTTAACAAATAGAAAAGAAGATTATACGAGATCATTTGAAATTTGATTGTATTGAAATGATTACACATATACACACGCACACATAGACAGATATTCACAATGATCGGTTTACGGTGTTTCAAACGGAATTGTGCCATGCCCCTGGATCGAATTGATCAGGAAATGTTAAATATATCTTCAACGTAATCATTTATCGAATCGAGTAGATTTAATCGAATTTAACAGGGCACCCGTGGTAATTGGTGTGATTACTATCCCGTGGTATACTAATTGATTATTATCTAATAAAAATTATTAAAGAGGAAATTCTCTACAGGGATTTTCGTGTTCATTTGAACGTGACTTTCGCTAATACGAAAAATTATGGTTTATTAAAATCAATAAATATTATATTTAATCATTTATATTCTATAAATCTTTAAGGTAAGGTTGTATCAAAAGTGTCTCACCTTTTTTAATGAGAAAATCCGTACGGTAATAAATTGAAATAAACAAAAAAAAAAACTTTAATAGAATTAATTAGTATTTTGTTACGTATTTTTATATTAGGTTACTTTATTGTTAACACATTGAACACCTGTCCTGCGTTTTTATGGGATTCTTTTTTCACAATGTGTTAAAAAAAGAAATAAATCGATTTTGTTCAATTTAAAAAAGAAATCAAATTTCCATGTGCACAACATGAACACAAAAAAATATATATATTTATTTATTGATAGTGCAATAATTATTCAATGAATTCTCTGTACAACAAATTAAATCTACAACGTGTTAAAAAGAAAAAAATAAATCGATTTTGTTCAATTTAAAAAAGAAATCAAATTTCCATATGCACAACATGAAAAACAAAATATATATATTTATTCATTGATAGTGCAATAATTATTCAATGAATTCTCTGTACAACAAATTAAATCTACAACGTGTTAAAAAAAAAAAATAAATCGATTTTGTTCAATTTAAAAAAAAATCAAATTTCCATATGCACAACATGAACACAAAAAAATATATATTTATTTATTGATAGTGCATAATTATTCAATGAATTCTCTGTACAACAAATTAAATCTACAACGTGTTAAAAAAGAAATAAATCGATTTTGTTCAATTTAAAAAGAAATCAAATTTCCATATGCACAACATGAACACAAAAATATATATATTTATTTATTGATAGTGCATAATTATTCAATGAATTCTCTGTACAACAAATTAAATCTACAACGTGTTAAAAATAAATCGATTTTGTTCAATTTAAAAAAGAAATCAAATTTCCATATGCACAACATGAAAAAAAATATATATATATATTTATTCATTGATAGTGCATAATAATTCAATGAATTCTCTGTACAACAAATTAAATCTAGAACGTGTTAAAAAGAAAAAAATAAATCGATTTTGTTCAATTTAAAAAAAAAATCAAATTTCCATATGCACAACATGAACAAAAAAAAATATATATATTTATTTATGATAGCCCAATAATTATTCAATGAATTCCCGTACAACAAATTAAATTTACAACGCGTTAAAGAAAAAAATAAATCGATTTTGTTCAATTTAAAAAGAAATCAAATTTCCATATGCACAACATGGACACCAAAAAATATATATGTATTTATGATAGTGCAAAATTATTCAATTAATTCTCGTACAACAATTAAATCTACAACGTGTTAAAAAAAGAAATAAATCGATTTTGTTCAATTTACAAAAGAAATCAAATTTCCATATGCACAACATGAACACAAAAAAATATATATATTTATTTATTGATAGTGCATAATTATTCAATGAAGTCTCTGTACAACAAATTAAATCTACAACGTGTTAAAGAAATAAAAGTAAATCGATTTTGTTCAATTTAAAAAGAAATCAAATTTCCATATGCACAACATGAACACAAAAAATATATATATTTATTTATTGATAGTGCAATAATTATTCAATGAATTCTCTGTATAACAAATTAAATTTACAACGTGTTAAAAAAAAGAAATAAAATCGATTTTGTTCAATTTAAAAAGAAATCAAATTTCCATGTGCACAACATGAACAAAAAAAAAATATAATATATTTATTCGATAGTGCATAATTATTATGAATTCTCGTACAACAAAAAATTAAATACAACGTGTTAAAAAAATAGAAATAAATCAATTTTGTTTAATTTAAAAAAGAAATCAAATTTCCATATGCACAACATGAACAAAAAACAAAATATATATATTGATTCATTGATAGTGCATTTATTCAATGAACTCTGAGAACAAGTAATTGAATGTACAACGACAGGAAAGAGAATTGACCTCATTGACCGATCATTGGGCCTAAGCACAGATTCATTTGGCCAATCGCGGGAAAAATACATTAGACGTACGCATTTTTCGTTATACCATTGATACGGGATGATAATAATAATAATAATAATAATAATGAGAATGATAAGAACGAAACGAGATAGAAGATTCCGAGAATGAAACGATTGATTACGATTAAGATTATCTATCCTGATTGAAGTACAATCGGATAACGTTAAATAAACGCCGGCGCTTTTGGAGATAATAACCATTTATTATAATCTATGTTTCGAATAGTTCAAACGAGAGCCAGCAGATTTTAATGAACATAATTCGCGCTTCCGCTTTTTATCATCGGCAAGATTTTATTATCCATAGTTATTTCTGATTCGTCATCTTTAGTTTCATCATCATCGTCATTCGTTCTCGTAGTTTTTCGTACTTTTTCGTAGTTCTTCGATGATATCGTACGAAAAATCAAATAATATTTTTATATTATTTTATATATATATATATATTTTATTTTATTATTTTATTTTTATATATTATTTTAAATATATATTTTATTATTTTATTTTTATATATTATTTTAAATATATATTTTATTATTATTTTATTTCTATATATATATATTTTTTTTTAGGGGTGGGTGGGGGGTAATACAACGAATAAGATTAATTTTCTTCATAGTTTTCTATGATCCGTAAGAAAAATAAAATAAATATAATATATTTATTAATAATTTTTTTGTACAATATTTCTTTCTTGTTTTTTTTGGGGGTGGGGGAAGACAACGAGTAGAATGAATTTGTCTCCTCGTCCAATCGAAAATTATTGTCGGAAAGTATAATACTGTAAAGGGATTTATAATGCGTGTCCATTGGAAAAGAAAAATGAAAGCAATAAAATAATCTAGTTAAACGAAGCCACCCCTAATCGGAAAGATAGATGGATAGACAGTTAGAGAGAGAGAGCGAGAGAGAAAAGAAAGTGATGGAAAAAGGATTGTCGTCGTAAGCCTTATCCTATGTTAGGCGAAAATTAAATAAAAAGAGAAAAAAAGAACAATAAAACAACCTCGTCGTTGATACGTGTCGATTGGATAAAAAGCAGAGAGAGAGAGAACGAAGATATTACATTAGTCAAACTATTCAATTTTTGTATACTTTCTTATATTTTCGTGACTAGTTTAATTACCTGTTAAAATTACGAGTAACGTAGAACGAATCCACATTTTTCGTGTTTAATTAAAATAATAAAAGAAGACAACGAAAAAAAAAATAATTTTTAAGAGAGAAAACAGAAGTGGTAAGAGATGAATTATTAAATATTAATCGAATATAAATAAAAAAAAATTATTTTTTTCTTTGAAAATCGATGAATATTAATCAATAATAATTAAATTATTATTTTTTTTTTTTTGAACCAAATGGAACAACGCGATCACGAAACGAAATGAAACGAAACGAAGAAAGGTAAACACCTTTTTTTTCAAAGGTATAATATACAAAAGGTGTAATCACAGATACACACGTACACACAAGTGCACACACAGGTGCAGGTATTTTAGCAGAGTCAAGTGTAATACGACTGGTTGTATACGCGACGTAAATCTGACTGAATAAACCCTCGAGATTACGTTAGAGATCAGGAGGATGAGGTGGCGGAGGAACAGGAGGAGGAGGTGGAGGAGGAGGAGGAGGAGGAGGAGGAGGACCCCGACCTATCGACGAGATTTAACGTGTTCAACGTCGTCAAACTACGAGCCTGGACGAAGCCAAACGTTGGTGACGACCAAACACGATTCGTGATAACACACCCGCCCTCATCCAATTGACCGGCTTTTTAACTTCAAACTAACCGCTTGTGCGGACTAATTCTTCTTCTTCTTCTTCTACTTCTACTACTTCCCCTCATTTATTCACCTTTTTTCTTTTTTTATTTTTTCTTTATTATCCTTTAACTTTTTAATCGAAGCTAATCCAACAACAAGTTGCCCTTCGGTTCCATCACAAATCATTTAATAACCTCCACTTTTCATTACAATTTTTATTACAATTTTTATTCAACGTTTTATAATTGTAAGTGTAGAAATTAGAAAGAAGATAAGAAATTTTTAAGTTTGTTCTCGCTCTTTTTCTTTTTGTTTTTTGAATATTTTTTCAATTCATTCAATCCAATTGATCATTAATTAGATATGAATGGTTAGTTTTACATCATTGTATTATTATTATTGTAATATTTATATGGATTTATTTTGTTCAGTACTTTATTCTTAGACAAACATCTCCATTTAATTTATTGTTTATTTTTATTATATTGTCTATAATAC
The DNA here is from genome assembly GCF_010416935.1 of Polistes fuscatus. Taxonomy (NCBI): domain Eukaryota; kingdom Metazoa; phylum Arthropoda; class Insecta; order Hymenoptera; family Vespidae; genus Polistes; species Polistes fuscatus. The sequence continues at coordinate 1,290,048 of NW_025113100.1, forward strand.
TTGTCAATTATTATTAATATTAATATGAATTTATTTTGTTCATTGTTTTATTCCTAGACAAAAGAAATCTTAATTTAAATTAGTCCTTCTTATGATATTGTCTATTATATTTGTTAATTATTATTAATATTAATACGAATTTATTTTATTTATTTTTTTATTCTTATAAAAATCTTCATTTAATTTATTCTTTATTATTATATTGTTTATTATACTTGTTAATTATTATTAATATTGATACGAATTTATTTTATTTATTTTTTTTTCTCTTATAAAAATCTTCATTTAATTTATTCTTTATTATTATATTGTCTATTATACTTGTTAATTATTATTAATATTGATACGAATTTATTTTATTTATTTTTTTATTCTTATAAAAATCTTCATTTAATTTATTTTTATTTATTATATTGGCTATTATATTTGTTAATTATTATAATATGATACGAATTTATTTTATTTATTTTTTTATCTCTTATAAAAATCTTCATTTAATGTTATTCTTTATATATATTTTTTTATTATACTTGTTAATTATTAATAATATTAAACGAATTTATTTTTTTTATTTTTATTCTTATAAAAATCTTTCATTAAGTTTCTTTATTATGATGTCTATTATACTTGTTATTATTATAATATAATACAAATTTATTTTATTTATATTTTATTCTTATAAAAATCTTCATTTAATTTATTTTTTATTTTTATTATATTGTCTATTATACTGTTATATTATTATTATTATTATATTATATTATTATTCGAAATCCGAGTGAAATTGATAATTAATATTTTTTGAAATATATGCGACATACAATATAAAGATTACAAAAATAATCAAACTTTTTTACGATACCAAAAAGAAATAGAAAAAAAAAACCAACATAAGAGGTTGTAAAACAATTAACCTTCCCTTTTTTTTTTTTAATATCTTTCAATGAGAGATTATTCTTTATTACAGGTGAGATAAATATATATTACAATCTACACGTATATATCTCGTATATCGAATTTCATCAAACAATCATTTCTTTCTTTCTTATTGTTTCTTTCCAAGAAATCAAATGATATTTTGAGAAGGTAAACAAAATTTGTTCATATTTTCAAAATTCTCGTATGTAAACAATATCCGATGATGAATATTCTTTTGTTGTTTTTATTTTTAACAGACACAATTTAGATAGATCAGTGAAACTGTATTTGGCAACACGTAGAAATATCTCGAGTGTAACTATTTCAAGTTTCATGCTAGGTAGGCCTATAAAGAAACCCGGTGAAACACTTATTATTCCTAAGATAGAACCACTAACATAAGTTCATGAAACTCGTCTGTTTTTCTCAAGTATTCTTGAAATAATGCCAGAGTATGTAATCTGAACTAACGAATAAAACCTATAACACATTTTTCATCTTTAAATCGTGAGTTATTTTTAAAATTATGATCAATTAAAAAAGATAGTACATTGAACAGACGCGAAACGAACTAATAAAAAGATAACAATTATAGTCATCAACATAAATATTTAATCTACGTTATTTTATTAATTGATTATGTGTGTGTGTGAGAGAGAGAGAGAGAGAGAAAGAAAAACAAATGATTGTTTAAAAAGATACGAATTATAAAGTAATACAAAATTATATATAAATTTCTCGTTTCCTTTTTTAAGATGTAATCAAGAAAATAAACATACTAATGGTTGAGATAAAAAAAAAAAGTATAGAAAATATGTGACATAGGTCAAAGGTTTTAGATTAAAGTAATATAAGAAAAAGAAAAATGTAATAGATAGAATAGAGACACCGTGTATACGTATAAATGCGTATAAGTGTATTCGAAGAGAAGAAAGAAAAAAAAAGAACAAAAAGATACTAACGATCGAGATAAAAAATGATAAAAAAATACGTGTACACAGGGGTTAAAGGTTTTAGATTTAAAGAAGAAGAAAAAATGTAATAGAGATAATAAAATAGAGTCACCATATATATAGTGTATAATATATATAAGAAAAAGATGAAAAGAGATAGGAAAGGGAAACATAAACGAAGAAGAGGAAGAAGAAGAAGAAGAAGAAGAAACACGTTCCGAACGAAAATAGAAATTCGGTTGAGTCAAATTTCGTTGTTAGTGTCAGCCAGGGTATAGTTCCATGTGGGTTGTTAAACGATAGTATCTCGTAGAATTATTCGATAATATATTTCAAATCAAATCAAATTAAATCCAGAAAAAAAAATGGTACGTCCAGTATTAAGATCGTCACTGAGAAGTCGGGATTCTTCGTCAACGTCAACTGGTGGACCGGACGCACGTGAAAGAATAAAAGATTGTTGTCGTAAGTTGGTAGCATTTATGTGTACGCAAGTTGGCGTGGGTGGTCTGGTAGTTGGATACGCTATAGTCGGTGCCTTTGGTTTTATAATGATCGAGAAACAAAATGTTATAATCGATCCCGATTGTTCGCGTAATATCATACAAAAACAATACGCCGATGTATTGTGGTATAAAACGGCGGGTGATCAAACCGTGAATATTTTCAATCGTACGGCATTTTTCATCCTATCCAATTCTATTTTGAGAGAATTGCAGGACAATTTTACGGCCGCTTATTTGAGAAAAAGTTGTAACATCGGTATGACCTCGTCGGAACAATGGTCATTCCCTGCAGCACTAATGTTTTGTTTATCCATATTCACCATGATAGGATATGGTAATTTGGTACCGAGAACACCATGGGGTAAAGGTGCCACAGTGATGTACGCTGTATTGGGTATACCATTATACGTTCTGTACTTTCTCAATATGGGCAAAATATTGGCCCAAACGTTCAGGTGGCTTTACACGAATTTACACCAGTGTACTGGACAAAGGAAACCCGGTCAAAGGATTACAGTACCGTCGACCGCTTGTCTATGGGTCATCTTCGGATACGTTCTAGTTGGTTCAATCATGTTCGCACAATGGGAAGGTTGGGATCTTCTGGACAGCACTTATTTTTGCGTTACATCTCTAAGTAAGATCGGTATGGGTGATTTTATACCCGGATGGACCCTCGGTGAATCTACGGAGAGCAGTCATACCAAATTGGTCATCAATTTCGTCTACCTTCTTCTTGGCATGGGATTGATAGCCATGTGTTATAATCTCATGAAAGAGGACGTTTATGTGAAAGCGAGGGAACTCAAGGAACAACTCGATCACGCGATGGACGTTGCCCATCGTCGAATGATTACCTGCTGCCGATCGAAAACTTTCGTCTGACATATTTTCTTCTCTTCTAAAAAAACTCTCTTTTCGCCTCTTCCCCGTCCCCCGTCCCTCGTCCCTCGTCAAATGAAAACTTTTCGCGTGGATCGTCTTTCTTTCTTTTTTTTTGGAGTTTACTCTTTAAGAATCGATTTTCATATAAGGCGCCCGGTATGAAAAAAATATGAAGAGTAAAATTTAGTGTTCGAATGGCTTCGAGAAAAATTTTTCATTCAAGAAAATTTATTGTTAGACAGGTTTTTCTAAGTCAAATTTGATATCGGTCTTTTTTTTTAATCTAGTAAGTCTTTTTTTCTGTATCAGTTCAAAGACAACAGTTTTTAAGGAGTAAACTCCAGTCGTGCGTCACAGCTGACGCACACTCTTTGTAAATTATCAGCCGTATATAAAGAAAGTTCGTATGTTTTATACAGATTCCGTAATGATTAAATTATAATTTTTCTTAAAAATGTATTGTACATACTTAAACCTTAACATTTCACTTAAATATGAATGATTATAAAGACGATTATTTGATTCAGAAAGTGAATAAGTAAGTTACTCGAGTGAGCCACTATAGTGGCTCATCGACCTGGAAAAAATAATCGCAAAAGCCACTTTAGTGGCAGGCCGGCTAAGGCCTATATCGGTAATTGCAGTGCTCTACCTTTATCCATCGACCGTCGGTAACTGCCACCGTCGGTAACTGCAACCGTCGGTAATTGCTACCGTCGGTAATAGATTCCTATTTATAAAACATCGACCGATTTTAATGAGAGTTTGTACTTCAATAATATTGACCGTCAGGAACCTAAATACAAAATATTACAGACGTAGAGAAAAAAAAATTTTAAGTCTACTATTACCGGCGGTGGCAGTTACCGACGGTGGAAGTTACCGACGATGGCAGTTACCGACGGTGGCAGTTACCGACGGTCGACAGATAAAGGTAGAGCACTGCAATTACCGATATGCGCCTTAGCCGGCCTGCCACTATATTGGCTTTATCGATTATTTTTTCCAGGTCGATGGCCACTATAGTGGCTCACTCGAGTTGCTTACTTATTCACTGTTTGAATTAAATAATCGTCTTCATAATCATTCATATTTAAGTGAAATAATAAAGTTTAAGTATATGTACAATATATTTTTCAGAATAATTATAATTTAATCATTAAGGAATCTTTACGTAAAACATACGAACTTTCTTTATATACGGCTGATAATTTTAAAACATTTAGATAGTAAAGTACTGCTTTTATATATGGTGACTGTTTAATAACAGACTTTATATTAACTTTTATTATATTAAATTATTATTATATCGTGACAGTTTCATAATCCTTCTGAAGAGGATATACATAAAAAATAAGGCGAATAAAAAATTATTTCGATGTGATATTCTTCTCGATAAAAATTTCCCCCTCCGAAGTCGTTATTACGAAGAAACGTTACAACAAATGTACATTTGTTTAAACAATTACATAAAAATGAAAAAATGCTAAAATCAGAGCGTTACAATATTAAATTTTATTGATTAAGTAGATTATTTTCTTTTATACACATGTGCAACGTTTGGAAGGTCTTATAAACAACATTTAATAAAAGTACTTTCATAGAGGACAACGTCTCATTTCAACGGTGAATTTCGAGGAAGACGGTTGACAGAACATATAATCCAAGTTTTTTAATAACAATAAACATTTCTATCGATTAATTAGCAATTATTTTAATATTTTAATACACTCTACTTATATTTCAGATTGTTTAAACATATATGTATTAATATATAAGCATGACATACTTTTTAATATATTTTAAATATTAAATAATTTCGATCCGATATTTTATTAGATGATAATTTTACCCCACCTCCTCAAAGTCATCACTGCGCAAGAACGTTTAAAAAAATGTACATTTGTTTAAACAATTACATAAAAATGAAAAAAAGCTAAAATCAGAGCGTTACAATATTAAATATTATTGATTAAGTAGATTATTTTCTTTTATACACATGCGTAACGTTCGGAAGGTCCTGTAAACAACTTTCACCAAAAAAACTTTAACAGAGGATAATTACTCAGATCAACGGTGAATTTTGAGGAGGAGGGATCACAGAACATATACTCCCATCTTTTTAACAACAATAGACGCTTCCATCGATTAATTAACAATTATTTGAATACTTTAATACACTCTCTTAATATTTCAGATTATTTAGACACATATATGTAGTAGTATATATACATTACATACTTATTAACATATTTTTGAATATTAAACAATTTTATCTTTATATTCTTTTCGATTAAAATTTCCCCCACCAAAAACACCACTGCACAAGAACGTTTAAAAAAATGTACATTAGTTTAAACAATTACATAAAAATTAAAAGAATATTAAAATGAGAGCGTTATAATATTAAATTTTATTGATTAAATTTATTGATTTTCTTTTATACACATGCGCAATTTTCGGAAAGTCACATAAACAACTTTCACCAAAAAAACTTTAATAGAGGATAATTACTCAGATCAACGGTGGATTTCGAGGAGGAGGGATCACAGAACATATACTCCGAGCTTTTAGACAACAATAGACGCTTGCATCGATTAATTAACAATTATTTTAATATTTTAATGAATTCTTATTATAATTAAGATTGTTTAAACGCATATATATTTATTTAAACATTACCTAACTTTTAACGTACTTTAAATATTAATTAATTTCGATTTTATGTTTTAATAGATGAAAATTTTACCCCTTCCCACCGAAGTCATCACTGCCCAAGAACATTACAACAAATGTACATTTGTTTAAACAATTACATAAAAATTGAAATAATGTTAAAATCAGAACTTTATATAATTTTTATTTCTATTTATTAGAATTAATTTGTAATTACACTAATACATTATTTTAAATATTACATACTTTCCCATTACCGTATTTTGAATATAGAAAATAATTTTAATATGAATTTATTTTTATGATTTTAGATGACTGTGTCTTCAGCTTGATTGCGTTCTTGGATTGTAACATAATTATAAACTATACCAATTACTTAGATTGTTTTCAATCATTGTTACATAAAATTTAATATCAAACGTTTAATAAAATTTTATTATTTTTTTAGAAACAATTCAATGGGTAGCGGGTGGATTTCTTCTTCGCAAAGGGCGCCATTTGTTAAGAAGGAATTTACTTCAGGGATGCGACCCTGCCCACGCGAGCCTTGATTCTATCTTTCTCCCAAGGATAGAATCATGTCCTACCCTCAGCTTTTTAAAGTGAAACGCCCTATCCTTTTTTTTTTATTTTTTTTTATTTTACTTTGCTTTTTTTAACTCGCGATTTTGCAAGCATAGATGTGCACGTAGCATAGGAACTGAAACTGCATTAGAAGGGATGTCTACCACCGCTATTAGTAAGACGGGCCCAGGGATTCAGTTCCTCAAGCTTGCAGTAAATATAGTGCTGGTGGGCAAACTGTACGTGCAGCGTAAGTTCCTCGTAATATAGATTAGAGTCAGTGGATTAGTCCAACCGGTGGGATACCACTTAAAAAAAAACGTAAAATGTTTCACTTTAAAAAGCCTACTTTTCAACTTCTTCCCGATCCCTTTGCTTTTTTGTTGCAGGTTACATAGGAGGATGACCACACCAGGACAGCACGAGGACCACACCAGGACAGCATGAAGACTTAGTTATAATAAAGGATAGTGTAAGATAATTATTAGTATAATTAAATGTATAATTTAATTTATAATTACATGTATAATTTTAATCTATTTATTCTTCTCCCCTTAGCACATTACACACGTGTAACATTTATATTTAATGTATTTTATTTATTCACGGGTTCCATGTTACTTCGATTCCATTCATGTTTTACTCCTCTTTTATCATTTTTTTATTTGGTTTTCCATTTTTCTCTTCATTATCGATAGTAATTGTAAAGATTTTCCGAATAAAACTCTTAGGGTGGGGCATAAGAGTGGGACTCATTAAAAATCATTCACGGGGTGATCATTTTCATTTCATTTTCTTTGGTTTCAATTTAATTCGGATGGGGACATCTTCAGGATGCACATCCCGGGTCTTCAGAAGCGGTTACCTCCTCGTGGTTAGACCTGGGCAATGGTATTTTACTTTCAGTATAATGTTTAACATATTTTATATGTTATGCATTCCATTGCAAGTAAAATCTAGCCAAAGACCGCTTACTTTAAACATTATAATTGTAATTAGTTTCTTTTAACTACCCAATTAATACCATATTCTTTTACCCCTTTCCTTAGTTCCTTCTATCCATTTAATATACAGAAACTAATTACTTTATAATGTTTCTTTAATAATTCTTACATTTTTACAGGTAGTCCTTACCTTCTATTTCCCCCATTAACCATCATACCTTCCCTATTTCTTTCACTTTCTTTCTTTTCCTTTATATCAAGTATGTTCACATGAATTAGCATGCATTCAAGTGAGTTTACTTAACTTTTGAGGTGGAACAACTTTTAGATTTGTTTTTTATTCGCGATTTGATATGCATAAAATATGCATTTAGCATAGGGACCGAAGCGACACTAAGTCGATTCGGTCGCTATCCGTTAGTCAGGCCTCACCGGTCCTGCCGTTGGCACTATGGTCGGTCGTCTTGTGAAGCCTAGGTCCCTCGCGATATATATTATTAGGATGCGTTGTTTTTTTATTCGCGATTTGATATGCATAAATATGCATTTAGCATAGGGACCGAAGCGACACGCGTTGGCGATTCGGTCACTATCCGTTAGTCAGGCCTCAACCGTCTGCTGTTAGAGTAATGGTCGATCGTCGCGTGAAGCCTAGGTTTCTCGTAAAAAAAATTAGAGTCAGTGGATTAGTCCGATCGGGGGGAAACCACTTAAAACAAAAATCGTGAAAAGTTCCACCTTAAAAGTTCTACTTTTCCTATTCTTTTCCTATTCCTTTTAATATTTCTTTGCAGGATAAACTATGATGCCAAATTCCGTCCAAGAGAAGAAGGAAACGAACCTTAGGAGGACTGAGTTATGGTAAATGGTAGTAGAATATAATTATTTCCATAAGCAAATGAACTTTTTTAATTCGTTTATTGTTTCAGATAACAATTCCGACCAAGAGGAAGGGGATGTGGATTAGAAGATGGACCAGAAGTGGACTAAGTTATGGTAAATGGTAGTAAAAAATAATTATTTCTATAAGTAAATGAATATTTTTAATCATTTATTGTTTCATATAACCATTCCGTCCAAGAGGAAAGGAAAGTGGATTAGAAGATGACTAGAAGAGGACAGAGTAATGGTAAACGGTAATATAAAATAATTATTTCTCAATATAAATGAAGTATTTTAATCCATTTATTGTTTTCCTCGTAGCATTGCACATGTATATAGTTATTTTTAATGTATTTTCTTTATTTTACAGATGCCACGGATCAATCAAAAATTATATGCATTTATTTTTATAACACTATATTTAAGTAGATTGACAATTATTATGTATAAAATATTCATTAATTGTAATCTCCGTATGCGTATTTATCGAAATTATATTAAAGTATATTAGTTTCCAAATAAAATCAGCGATGTTACTTGAATTTTATTCAGATGCACTTCCTCGGTTTCATTTCTTATTCAGTATTTAAACTTTTCTTTTTATTCTCGATAGTAATTGTAAGAATTTTCCGTATAAAACTCTTAGGGTGGGGTCTAAGAGTGGGGCTCATTAAAAAACGTTCTCGGGGTTTTCATTTTCTTTGGTTTCCATTTAATTCGGATGGGGACATCTTCAGGATGCACATCCCGGGTCTTCAGAAGCGGTTACCTCCTCGTGGTTAGACCTGGGCAATGGTATTTTACTTTCAGTATAATGTTTAACATATTTTATATGTTATGCATTCCATTGCAAGTAAAATCCAGCTAAAGACCGCTTACCATAAACATTGTAATGATAATTAGTTTCTTTCATTTTCCTAATTAATATCATATTATAATTCATTACATGTTTTCCCTTTAATACTACCTTCATATTATATCCCACATTAAAATACTCGATTTATTTTCTAGGAACACTAATCTTGTGCATTCTTTCAGACGTTTTTGACGTGCAGTGCGGTCGGTAAAGCACGTCTCGGTCGCGTTCGCGTTTGCGATAAAAAACTATTTATAGTTTTTTATTTTCGTTACCGTCCAGCCATCGTCATCCTAAGGGTAGGAGACCCATCGGGCATTCATCACTGAAGATTAAAAGTAAGTATAATTTTTCTATGAAACATTTTCTATAATAAATTTTCAATAGTTTTCGATTACGACGAAGATATTAATCGTTCTTTTTCATTTTCTGTTTCAGAACATCATTGCAATCGAGCGCGTAGGCAATGAGGTACTCGAGTGTTTGCATCGTTAAACAAAAATCGGAAATTTTTCGGGTAAAGAAACTCCGAAAGTTTCTTTTATTCGGTTTATACGTGTGCCATCGTCATCCTAAGGGTAGGAGACCCATCGGGCATTCATCACTGAAGATAAAAGGTAAATTAATTTTTGTATTAATATATTTCCTTAATAATTACTTATAATTTTTAAACGATAACAATGATACTAATCGTTTTGTTTTTTCTTTTTCCAGAAGGCTAGTGTTTGCGTTAGTGTTTGAACTGCGTGCAATGCAGTTGTCAAAATTAGAATCAGTGTCGTGGTCGCGATAAGAAACACGTAAGTTTCTGATTTTCGTTAGAACCGTCTACGGCATCGTCATCCTAAGGGTAGGAGACCCATCGGGCATTCATCAATCAAGATAGAAGGTAAATTCATTTTTCTATTAAACATTTCTTTAATAATTACTTGTAATTTTTAAATGGTAACAACGATACTAATAGTTTTCTTATTTTCTCTCTTTACAGAAAGGTAAGCAAGTGTTGGTGTTTGATTTTTGAACTGCGCGCAATGCAGTTGTAAAAAATTAGAGTCAGTGTTTGTTCGAATAATTAAAAAATACAATTTTTATCGCGAAGTAGAGTCAGTGTTTGTTCGAATAATTAAAATACAATTTTTATCGCGAAGTAGAGTCAGTGTTTGTTCGAATAATTAAAATACAATTTTGATCGCGAAGTAGAGTCAGTGCTTGTTCGAATAATTAAAATACAATTTTGATCGCGAAGTAGAGTCATGTTTGTTCGAATAATTAAAATACAATTTTTATCGCGAAGTAGAGTCAGTGTTTGTTCGAATAATTAAAATAAAATTTTTATCGCGAAGTAGAGTCATGTTTGTTCGAATAATTAAAATACAATTTTTATCGCGAAGTAGAGTCAGTGTTTGTGCGAATAATTAAAAAATACAATTTTTATCGCGAAGTAGAGTCAGTGTTTGTTCGAATAATTAAAATACAATTTTGATCGCGGAGTAGAGTCAGTGCATTCGGTCATCGTCACCCTAAGGGTAGGAGACCCATCGTGCATTCATCAATGAAGATTAGAAGTAAGTATATTTTTCTATGAAACATTTTCTATGATAAATTTTTAATAGTTTTTGATTACGACGACGATATTAATCGTTCTTTTCATTTTCTGTTTCAGAACATCATTGCAATTCGTGCGCGGAGCAATGTAACGGGAGTGTTTGATCGTTTATAATTATAATTTAAAATCACGGATTAGAAGCACGATCGTTCGTTATTAAAATTCGGTCGCGTTTCGCGTTCGTGTTCGCGTTATTTTTGAGATTTATATATTCAATCAACTGCGAGCAATGCAGTTAATTGCATTAGAGTTTGTTCGTATAAAATTATAGTTTTTTAATTTTAAAACAGTCGTACAGACTGTTCGCGAAGTAGAGTCAGTGAAGTGCATCAGTGAAGTGACCGCCTATCGGGAGTGAAATTTTTGTATTTGCATTGACTGCGTGCAATGCAGTCTTTGAATTAGATTGTAGAGTCAGTGTTTGTACGAATAATTAAAGTAACATTTTAATCGCGAAGTAGAGTCAGTGACCGGGCGTAAATTAAATTCAAATCGTATCGCGTATGTAGATTCAGTGTTGTTCGCCGTTTAAGAAAAATTTCGGTTTCGCGATAAGAAACTTTTTTATAGTTTCTTATATTCGTTTACCGCGATATTAGAGTCACGGGAGTGCGAGGAAAAGTGCATCGAGGAATTCTCCGATGGGTCTGATGGACGAGGGATGCAGCTGGACCATTTGCTACGAAGTAGGAGTGTTTTGGAGCCACCGCAGAACTTCTAATGCTAATTGTTCATATTGCATACATGCGTCATTTTATTTTAAAATGCCACATATATGTAATATAACAGTTAGCAGGTCGTGAGTTAAAATTTAAAGTCCCTCCGGTGCTCAATCATGCCGAGGATGAAAGGTCCCAATCGGCACGAGTTACTGGTTGTAATTATTCCAACAAAATTATTGACGAGCACATGAGTGATTCAAAAAAGGATTAGTCCTTTTTTGAAATTGCTCATGAAAATTGTATATTTTATTGTATGTTATATTATTAGTTCAGGATAGGTCTTCTTGTCTCATCGGTTAAATTCATTTAATTAACAGTGCAATTAATTAATGCACTTTTCTTTTTTATTACGTGTTTCGTTCGCGATTAGTAGTGGTGAAATCGAGTATTAATTTACTCGATTTCGTCCAATAAAGCATGTAATAAATGTCTTACATGCATTGCTTCGTACTTAGTTTATTTAATCGCGATTTTATTTTTCGATATAATCAAAAAATGAGCAAGAAGACAAACCCATTCGCGACGGATAGACTCTGGCTGTTATATGGTGGCTCAAAGCCCAGTTCTTTCATTAGAACAGCCATTTAACGAAAGAGTCGTCCGAGATTTTTATTATTTTTTTTAAATTCTTAAAATCTTTTTAAAAGTCATTATAAATGACTTGTAGAGTCATAGCCCGCTTAGATTAATGAGAGAACATTTTTATATATTAATCAAATCTTAGATTAGGATTTTCAGCAATTAATATACTAATCCCCGTTTCTCCCCCCTATACTTTCTGCGTTCTCATTTATGCGTGTGCCCAGGTGTACACGTATGGGTGAGAAACGGTTAGTATGGGTTTTTAGTTTTAAGTTTTTCTCCCCCCATTTGGCGTCTGTCATTGTGCTAATGATTGCACGGTGTACATTGCACATGTGTGTGCGGTTAGGAATGTGCATTGTACATCGTTTCGCGATACGTAATACCGCGCTTATTTTTTAAAGTTATCGAATAAAAATAACTTGTAGAGTCACGCGTACGATACGAAATTTTCTTTTTTAACAATCGTTTTGCATAGTAGAGTTTACCGCATTTATTTGCGGAAACTATGATATACTCGTATATAACTAGTATGCAATAATACTAGTTTATACTTGTATTTTTGCATTAGTCATTTATGCAATAATCACTAGCCTTGACAGACGATTACAGCAATTGGTACGTACTCCCATAAATTTAGAAAACACGCGTTTGAACTAGGGTGTCGGAGGTGCCCCGGGGCATGCTCTCTAGTTTAGGCTTTTGCACCCTGGTGGTATGTGTGAGAACCGTGGAGTGTGTGGGTGGGTATGCATGTGTATTTTTTTGAGAGAATGTGAAACTTTAATTATAAGTAGGTAGGACCCCGGAATGGCACGTGGCATACTTGCACTTTTCAGTGCGAGTCCCCACCTCCGGGTTTTATACGGAATTGTCACAAAATTCTATCTTTTTTATTACTATCTTGCTTGAATTGTAAATCTTTTTTGTGACAATTCTGTAATATGTTTATGTATCATGATTCAAAGGGATTTGCAACCATTTAAGAAATTCATTTCTATTTCGATTGTATCTCGAACGAGATAGAGTCGAAATCAAATCAGCAAAACCTTTGATGAATTGATACTTAGTTTTAAGTATTATAACTAGCACTTCGCACTATCGCGATTTAATCTTTGAAATGTTTCTATAATTCAATATAAAAAAATTTAAATAAAAATATTGCAAAGAAATGCATTGCATTTTTAGTATTATTTTTATTTCAATTCGATTATATTACTCGATAGTAAAAGTGCGAAGTGTTATAGGTCATCGATTAGCATAATTAACTGCTCGGACATTCGATTAAATGTGCTCGTGTAATATGTGCACAGTCGATGAACTTTTAAGTTCGTTGATTGTCCACGAGCTAGGATAGCTAACGGGAAACGCGAATGCATTTTGTAATAATTAAAATAGAGTCCCCCCTTAACATCGGAATTTTGCATAAGATGTATGATGAAAGAAAATAAATGGAATTATTTCATATATATATTGTAATGTGAAATGTATTTCATTTATATTAGTGTATAAGCAGTTGAGAGTAATTGGGTGAAAATGTCTTGAAGTCGTTTCTAAATTGTACGACCATAATTTGGCATATTATAACGGTTTGGTATTAGAATAGAATCGATACTTTACATGTTAATAATATTCCTTTCGGCGATGAGATATCTCTCGACCAAAAGGTAATAATTATTTTCTATGTAAAAAGCTCAGGATGTTTTACTCACATTTTTTTTTCAGGGTTGTGTTAGGGTCGGTTAGGTTTTTTTATAATATAGAATCAGGGACGATTCTAATTCTATATCATTAATCGTTGTAATATGCCAAATTATGCGAATACTTTTTGGAACGATTGACGTTTTTGGTCAAAGATTCTTTTCGTGCTCGCACGTAGGGAATGTCCGACAGTAGGCTTGAAGAAAGAAGAGGCTAAAGCCGAAGAGGCCCCACTTAATTGTGGCTCAAGAGGGCAACTACAGACTTAATGAGTTATTTCAAATTCACACAGCATGGTTGAATTTTTTGAAATAGCTCGTTGGTCATTTGTATTTTTATTGTTTTATTTTTTGTTTTGTTTTGCTCGTCAATAATTTATAATGGTTATTAAGAATGGTAATAATTAAAATAGTTTTCTTTTGTTACAGGTGACCATCGTTGGATTTGCCATGCCACCCACCAAAACCAAACATAATTTTTCCTTAAAATAAATCGAGTATTAAGAAAATTTGATTTTATAAATGATATTTCATTTAAAAGATAGAAATACTTTAAAATCATGATAGAGTACAATACCATTCCCGAATTCCCGCTCCAATATCATATCATTTTCTAATTTCCTATTACACACATTTTCCCCACTTTTCATTCTTCATTTCATTCGTAGAAACTAATTATCTTATAATGTTTTTTAATGTCTCTTTTATTGTTTAGGTATTAAGATTTATTCAATTTTATCTTATATATTTAATTAATTTCGTTTATATTTTGTTTCAGGATGTGATTAATTCAATGCATTTGTAAGTATTGGATTTTGATCTAAAAAAGGAATATGCTTTCGATGCATTCATGGTTATTCGCAAATCTGAACTAATCTTTCTGTTTTTCTTTTTCAGGTTCGTTTCCAGTATTTTTTTTTCAATGGGTAGCGGTAGATTCTTTCTTTGCTAAGAAAGAATCTACTTCAGGGATGCGACCCTGCCCACGCGAGCCTGATTCTATCTTACTCCCAAGGATAGAATCATGTCCTTACTAAAATTCCACCCACCCACAACGATCCTATTTTTAATGTTTTGTTGGCAGGTTGAATTATTTAGATAATGCAACACTTCGTCCAAGAGAAGGGGAGAAACGAAGAAGGACTGAGAGGGGGAGACTCAAAGAGGGACTGTTTTAGAATTAGATGGTAATACGAAATAAATTATTTTACAGGTACCATAAACACCACCAAAATTAGATACACTTATTTGTTATTTTACTATATTTAGAGTAGATTGCAAAATTAAAAGATGAACATTAGGAATATTTTCAATTTAATATGTGTAATTTTCGTATGTAGTATATATTGCAATTAT
>NW_025113100.1:1305660-1306454 GCF_010416935.1 Polistes fuscatus
AAATATATAGCTAATTGAAAAATAAGAAAACTAGGAGAGGAAGAAGGAGAGGAAGAAGAAGAAAAAGAAAAAGAAGAATGAGGAGGAGGAGGAAGAGGAGGATGAGGAGGAAATGGAAGAACAAGAGAAGCGAAACGAAAAGACCCAGACGTTGGGTTGATTTCGAAAGAGTCGAAAGATTATTACGATGCGTTGCCGTTAATGAAAGAAGGAAAAATAGAGTCCTTTTCACGGTTTATGCACCTTTCTTCCAATCTTTTTCTTTTTCCATTTCTCTTTCTCTTTCTCTTTCATTTTCTCTTTCTCTTTCATTTTCTATTTCCGCGTTCCTCTTATCTTCCTTTTACGTTTTCTAAGTACAAAGTGGAAAGAAACAAAAAAAAATGAAGAGAAGATATTTTTCGAGAAATTCAACATCGATTAATGTTAGGTGTAAAACACGTAATAGATAAGTATCTATAGATGAAAATATCTGAAATATTTTGGAAGGAACTACGATAGATTTAACATATCTAAATACCTTTTTTTAATGTAATTTACAGATTTTTTGTAGTATTACAATCAATTCAATAATCATTGAAATAAGAGAATAATACAAAATGCATTTATTTAAAAGTAGATTTATCTATTACACACGATTTTTTTCTTCTCCTTTAGCTTTGTGAAATTAAGACATTTTTTCAATATTTCTTATCTATGGCTTTTCTACTTTAACACAATCTATTATTTAAAAAGAATAGTTTTCTTTAAATAACTTATTGCCAGTCGATGTATAATAGTGTTTTCAATTACCC
>NW_025113100.1:1306554-1308223 GCF_010416935.1 Polistes fuscatus
TAGAATTAGAAAATAAAAATAGGTAAAGGCATGTAAATATACTAATAAAGGTGTAAGTAAAGTAAGTGTGTGTGAGAGGGAGAAAGAGAGAGAGAGAGATAATGAAAAATAAAAGCAACAAACAAAGATAGAATTAGAGAATAAAAATAGGTAAAGGGATGTGAGTATTAGTTAAAGTGTTAGTGAGATGAGTGAGTGTGAGTGTGAATATGAGTGTGAGTGAGAGAGAAAGAGATAGTGTACACGTGTGTGTATGTGTCAGGTATAGGAAGGTCGTTAGCTCGAAGAAAAATTAGTCGTTTGTCGGAGAAGAGAATTCTAGGGGGAACCTAAAGATGGGTCAATCAGATACGAAAACACTTGTCGGTTGAAGTATCGTCTAAAGGTAACAGGTCTACAAAAGATTGTAGACACAGGTATACCGTCCTAATGACTGACTCAAGGAATTCAAACCCTTATATCGGGAGGGTGGGGTGGGGGGACCTCGGTGGACCCCTCTCCTTCAATTTTGTCTATCCTTTTTCTATCCTTTTTTTATCCTTTTTCTACTTTTTTTTTTACTTTCTTTCTTTGTTTCTTTCTTTGATTTATCTTACGTTATCTGTTTTCTTCTTTTTTTGTCTTTCCTTTTCTTTTTGTTTTTTTTCTTTTTTTAGGGAGAGTAGTTTTTAATATCAAAGTAGCAGTCAGTTATCCTACGTAGTTAGAATAAATCTTCTTAAATTTTTTATCTCGGATTTTGTTCTTCGGTTTTTCTATTTTTTTCCTAGCGTTATTAGATTTTTAAACGTTTTAACAATAAGTTTGTTGGGAAGTATGTATGATGATGGGATTATTTGATTGGTTGAACAATTGTGATAAGATATTTTTTTGTTTGTTTGAATATGAATTTTATATACTCTTTGAAATGAATTTAGAAGTTTGTATCTTAAGTTGAGGGTTGTTAATTTTGTGTTTTTAATTTTTGTTTTTGTTTTGTTTTTGTAACTTGGATTTTATCTAGACTTTATCTAGTATATAATAGTTTTAATAATATCATTATCATAGGGTAGTAGTTTTATCTGATTATTTTTTAATTGATCTTAAATTTATCCCTAATTTTTTTTATTTTTCTAGTGTGTCATATTTTAAACGTTCTAATTACTATGTTAAGTATGGATCATTCGTTTGGTTGGACAATTATGATAAGATATATTTTGTTTGAATTTTACTTTTATATTCATAAGTTATCTTAAGTTATCTTAAGTTGATGGTTGTTAATTTCCTATCTTTTTATTCTATTTATCTTATCTTATCTATTTTATAATAGTTTTTAATATAGTAGAATAGTAGTTTCGTTACAAGTTATAGTTATTTGAATTTTAGTTTATACTTATGAATCATATTAACTTGATTGTTACTTTTTTTATCTATTTTTATTAAAATAGTTAATGTTATTGTATTAATAATAGTATATTAATATTATAGTAGTAGTAATTATATAATTATTATAAAGTATGGATCATTCGTTTGGTTGGACAATTATTTTAAGATATATTTTGTTTGAATTTTACTTTTATATTCATAAGTTATATTAAGTTGACAATTGTTAATTTTCTATCTTCTTATTTCTTTGATTTATCTTATCTTATCTATTTTATAATAGTTTTTAATATAGTAGAATAGTAAT
>NW_025113100.1:1310849-1312809 GCF_010416935.1 Polistes fuscatus
GCGTGTAAGAAAAAAAAAAAATAAAACAATATCAGTAAAAATCAAATTGAAAAAAATTGTTAATAGTTTACACATAGGATCGTAAATTTTGTTAAAAATTAGGGAATAGTAAACGTTTGCTATCCTGCGATTGGCGTTATGGTTGTCGTCGTAGTTTTTGTTGTGGTTGTAGTAGTAGTTACGGGAATTGTTTCATCGGCGTTATACGGGGATTGATTTTTCAGATAATTTTCATCCAACCACGCTTCGATTACCGGAAAATTGTCTTTCCGCCAATTAGTTTCCAATTTGATATTTTCCAATGCTTCTTGCACGATGCTATTGGCCGATTCAAATTGACCGTTACGATTTTGATACAATTCCGAGACCATGTCGTAACCCTCTTGAGTTTTAAACGACGATGTTGCCGAATTAATGATACCGTCCCACAAATGATTTTTATTTTCGAATCTTTGTTTAACCGTGTCCCAATGTTCGGCTAAGAAATTGAACAACGTTGTGTAACCTGCTACACCACTTGTTAACATGTTGAATATCAGGTGAATATCGGAATCGGTGAAATTATCGTTTTGATCGAGTATCGTTACGTTTAAAAGCCTACAAATAATAGAAACAATTATTATTATTTCATTATTTATAACAAGTGGTATGTGTGTTTTATTATATTTACGTGAATCAAAAATTCGTGAGTTTATTGTCATTGTTTTCGATAATACAAGTTTTCTTTTCTTTTTGTTGTTAAAATAAAAAAAATTACTTTTGTCATGCGAATGAAAATATTAATTAAAAAAACAAATATAGCTCAATTTTTTGTTTGTTTGTTTGTTTGAAGAGTCAATAAAATTATTTTTGTCATGCGAGTGAAAATATTAATTGAAAAATCAAATATAGCGCAATTTTTTGTTTGTTTGTTTGAAAAGTCAATAATATTATTTGTGTCATCCGAGTGAAAATATTAATTAAGGAAAAAAATAATCGTTGCTTTTTTAAAATTCAATAAAATTACTTTGTTATGAGTGTGCAAATATTAATTAAAGAAAAAAAAAATACACGAAATTTTGGTTCACCATATAATATTATATAAATCTTAAATAAATAAATAAATAATATTTGATTTACCTTTGAATTTTGTAAGTGTCTTTAGGACAACCAGCTAAAGTTTTCAAAAGATAGGTACGTTCGTTTTGTTTTCTTTCAGGACTGTTTAATGGGAAATTAATAACCCTTTGTAAACCAAATTCCCATTCCTCGTTGGTACCCCATTTGAATACAGGGCAAATGTATTCGTTGGCTACCCTAGAAACAAATATTTGGATTATTAAAAAATAGTTGATTTTTATTATTGGTGTTGTTGTTTATATATTTAATAAAAGGAAGAAGTTTTTTAATTACGGATTTCCTTTATCAGGTTCTGGTTCCATCAACCATTTGTTAAATTGTTCTCTTGCTTCTCTGATGCATGGTCCGTAACCAGCACGGCATAAAAAGTTTTTAGCTAAACCACGTATGTGAACCTTCCATGATGGTTCGTTTGGTTGTGGTTTGTCACCCAATTCGTCGTAAAGTGGTTTTAATAAGCTACGAATGTAGGCCTAAATCATAAATTAAATACAAATAAATATATTAATTATGTGATAAATTATATTTTACGTTTTGTTAGATGAGAAATATTATATATTAATTATTATATATACTAATTAAATTATATTTTAATTTTATAATATTATATATTACGATAAAAAAGTATGAATTTTGTTTGTGGGTTGACACACAAATTCAGTTACGAATATTATTGAGATTATTTGATTTTTTTTTTAATTTTAAATATTATTAATTATTATATATAGTAATTAGGTTATATTATAATTTTATAATATTATATTACGATAGAAAAGTATGAATTTAGTTTGTAGGTTGACACACAAGTTCAGTTACGAATATTATTGAGATTATTTGATTT
>NW_025113100.1:1323264-1325127 GCF_010416935.1 Polistes fuscatus
AATTTTTAATGAATAAAATTTGAATAATTAAACACATAAATTAAATCGGATAGAAAAAATAAAAATCGGTAGAACACATGAATGATTTTAATAGATTTGAAAAAAAAAAATATTAAAATTGAATAAGAAATGGTAGGAATTTAGTTGCCAATATATATAAATATATTTTTTGTGTTCGTTTTTTTTTTATATGTGTTTGAGCTTACGTTTTTTCCGATCCCAATTCTCTGACTTTCACGTCATTGGATATTTGAAGATCCGGATGAGCATTGACAGTTATTCTATCCAGTGTATCCATACAGGTTAAATTTATCTTAACCTGACCCTTGAACGTACCTTTATCGATAAACGGTTCGATTTTCAAATGATAACTACTAGGAATAACTTTTTCCGGCAATTTGTTCTGACGTCCGGTGTAATGGTATATGTCGTTTAAATCGATACTCCGTTTTACCTTGTAACTATCCTAATTTCATATCGAAATGAATTTTTTAATAATAATAATAAAAATCATCGTATATACGGGGTGTAGTAAGAAAACAAAAACAACAAGAAATTCGTATAATTTAATCAAAAATAAAATGTTGATTAATAAATGATTAAATGATTCAACGATTAAATGCATACTTTGTAATTATCCTAATTTCATATTGACGTGATTTGATAATAATAAAAAAAATAATGTAATTTAAATGAAAAATAAAATTATAAATAAATCGAAGCAACACTCACGATTTTAGTAGCATTGCATTTATTCGATTCGTTCATCGAATAAACGAAGAAGAATAATCCAACGAGGATTACTTTTTTCCACATGTTGAATACTTTAAATAGATTTCTAATAAATATTCACTTCACTAATACATATATATTGCAAATAAAAAAAAAAAGAAAAGAATCGTTCAATTAACGAGCACAATAAAATAGTCCTTATTTAAATTCTCATTAATATTACGATTTGTTCTTCTTTTTTTCTTATTTTTGTTATCGATAAAAGGTACGGTCTGATCGAGTTGACCTTGGGGGGAATGATAGGATCTCATAAAGAGAGAGTAGGTTTCTCTTTGGCTAGGAACCTTACGGAACCATAGCCATCGTTGAACTGTCGTATCGAGAGTCATCTTCCTCGTATGGTACACTTGATTGGATAGTTTGCTGGTTATGATAGTCGATCGGTGGTCACTTGGAGGGTAAAACGAATGTTATAGGAGAATAAGAAAAATATCTGGAGGACGAAAGAATGGAATATGTGTGTGTGTGTGTACACATACATATGTGTATTAAACTCGTGTATGTATATAAGTTATACCTATTTTGTAATAAGAGTAAGAAAGAGATGGATAGATAGATTAATATAGTTGTATGGATATAGAAATAGAAATAAAATGAGAATGTGTGTGAGTTAATAAAAATGAGTGTGAATGAATAAGAATGAGTGTGAGTGAATAAGAATGAGTGTAAGTGAATAAGAATGAGTGTGAGTGAATAAGAATGAGTGTGAGTGAATAAGAATGAGTGTGAGTGTGAGTGAGTGAATAAGAATGAGTGTGAGTGAGTGTGAGTGAGTGAGTGAGTACCAGATTGGAAACGGTTAGGTCCACTTAGTCAAGAGCCATAATAGTAGATCATCCATTATCCAATTCTCTGACATAGTCGGTCACAAAAGGGACTAATCACTTCAGTATCCGTCAACGACGGATGAGAAGAAGCCAACAACGTCAATAGCCAATCCCCCAAGAGCGTCAATGGTAAACGAGAATAGAGTCATTGGAAACGTTGCATCCTTTTGATTCATCTCCACCTAGATTTCAACATTGTTTTCCTCTTAAGAGTTCACTCAGATTATAATGATGATGATGATGA
>NW_025113100.1:1337436-1339033 GCF_010416935.1 Polistes fuscatus
TTATTTATTAGACAAGGATAAGAACGAAGAATAAATTTAACGAAAATATTTTCTTTTGGAAATATTAAAAAAAAAAAACAAGTATAAAAATTATCGTTTAAGTTCAGATAATTGGCTGATCGATATATTCGACGAGACACCATTGATGACACCGAACAATTTGGCATTCGTAATGGGTAATTTGAAAGTTGTTGATCAAGTTTTGGTCAACTCGAAATGGTTGGTGACATTTTGGGCGGAGTTCGATACTACTTCTACTGGATTCTACATGTTAGACAAATTCGAACCTATTATCAATGGTTTAACCGACATTTTGTCTGTCCCTTATTGGCTACCAAAGTTAGACTTGATTTGCTTACCTTGGAAGATTGTCGAATCGTCTGGAAATCCTGGCTTGATTTCAATAAAGTAAGTAACCTACATTTATTATGTATTTCAATTATTTTGCTCGATCAAATGATTTAATTCAAGTTTATCTGATTATGAATGTATTCATATATTTATTTTTGTTTAATATTTATTTATTAATATTTCATTATTGGTATATGTTGTGAATAAATATAAGATTTTTATTAAAATTTTTTATTTTAATATTAATTATAATTAAAATATTAATATTATAATATTAATTATATATTATTATAGTATGTTAATAATATTATATAGTACTATAATATTAGTAGTATATTTTGTTGAAAATATAAATATACGATTTTTTTATATTAAATATATTGTATTTATAATATTAATAGTACTTTTATAGTATGTTAATAATATTATATAGTACTATAATATTAGTAGTATATTTTGTTGAAAATATAAATATACGATTTTTTTATATTAAATATATTGTATTTATAATATTAATAGTATTATTATAGTATTTAATTAATATTATAGTACTATACTATGAGATTTTTTTATTAAACGTGTGTGTGTGATATTATATTTATAATATGAATATTATTATTTTACTTTTAACTATTATTTTTTGTATTTAAATAAAAGAATATTTATTTTCAAGGAAATCATTGTTTTATACCAATGATCGATCACCATTGGTTACTAAAACGAAAGCTTTGAAGACGTTAATAGGTTTGCTTGGGGAACAATGGCTTGGTGGAAGGGTCAACGTCAATAGTTGGACGAATGAATGGTTATTGGAAGGGTCGTTACTTTATTTTCAACATTTGCTTATTGATAAGGCAAGGAATTTAATTCATTATTATTTTTTCATATTCTTTTGCTTTTATTTTTTTTTTTTAAATTATTATTATGCATTAAGAGTATTACACGTGAAAGGGTTTTTAAATTACTTCATTAATATAATATTTAATACAGTGTTATAATAATATTTTTAATTTATTTAATGTCATGAATAAATCAGAACATTAAAATCCAAATAAACTGTGTTGCATAATTACAAAAATTTACTTCACTTAAATCCAGTTGCATATTTTTAATTCTTGCATTTATTGCTAATAATTAAATAATTAACACGATGTATGATAAAACGTTTAATTTTAAACGATAATAATTATTAATTACATATGAAAAAAAGAAGAAGAGCAAAGTAGATTTAATGTAAATAATAAAA
>NW_025113100.1:1341636-1343605 GCF_010416935.1 Polistes fuscatus
TATTTTGAATTATTTGATTTTATTATCTTCGCGTGCTCGTTATTCAAAGTTTGTCTTTTTATTATCAATTAATAGAACCTAATCAGTGTATAGTTAATTTTAGTTTCGAAATAAGTATGAGTATAATGATTTAGGGATTTAGTATTATTATGTTATTATATTAGCATATTTTTTCCTATTTCATACGAATACCACGAAATTTTCTTTACCTAATTTTCATTCGTTTGGTTTTTTTGTTTTCTTTTTCAGGAATTTATGCAAAAATTTATTACACCGTTGTACAACGAGGTAGGAAATAATATTTTGGAGGGATCACCACTCACATTGGTCGCCATTAAATTGGCGTGCATTTCGGAATATTTTAAATGCATCGATTGGGCTAAACAATGTTTTATTCAATTGAAGACTAATCCTAATTTCAAACACACGTAATATAAATATATATTTATTTTAATATTATTATAATAATATAATTAATATATATGATTCATAATTTTTCAACAATAATATAAAATTATGTCAATTTTTGAAAATTCTTCTGGTTGAAACGTGATAATGAATTTTCTAACCTATAAATGAAAGAATTGTATTAATCGAAATGAAATTATTTTAGAATTCCTATGTATATTCGTCGAACATTATATTGTACCATAGCAAAGCATGGTGGTCTGGAAGAATGGAATTATATTTATCAAAAAGCAAAAAGTAGTATGAAAACAGAAGAAAAATATAATTTATTATCTTCGTTCGGTTGTTTTCAAATGCCAGGAGTCCTGCAATCGTAAGTAATATAATATAATTATAAATAATAAATACAGATTATTATAAATATTAATATTATTTGTTAGACATATTGATTTACAAAATTTCAATTGTATATATATTTATTTTTGTTGTTGTTGTTTTTTATTGAAGCATCATCGATGAGATTCTTCAGGATGATATATACAATACTGATGAAATATGTATGATATTAAAATCATTTTCAATGAATCCAATTGCATCTAGAATAACATATAAATTTATTATCAATAATTGGCAGAATATTACCGACAGGTATTTGAAATATTTTTCTACTTTTATATTTTTTTGTTTTCCATTTAAAACTCTTTGAGGCACGAAGATATTCAAAAGTGTACTACCATCCTATAATAACAAAAAGAACTTAATTAAATGTTATATTATGTCATTCTTTTATCAATTAAAAAAAATGAAACCAATTTAGTGCAATTTATGATAAAAAGAAATCAAAATTAGGTGCAACATGGGTTATATGATTTTCTCAAATTTCGTAGCCTCAAAGGGTTTAACAAGTAACCATTTTTTTCTTCAAATTTAACAATTTAATTTATTATTATTGCATTTGTTTTTTTTTTAAGGTATTATGATAATTATAATGTAATGAAATCATTCATCTTAGCAATGAGAAATGGTATTACCAACGGACAGGATTTGATGGACGTACGTGTAAAAAAAAAAACAATTTTTTGTTTCTTCTTTTATTTAATAACGTATATTATAATTATTTACAATTGTTAATAACTAATTTTGTTATTTTCTATATATATATATATTTATTTATATGGTTTGCAGCTTCACACTTTTTGGGACAACAATTATGAATCCATAAAGACTGTTAAATATGCTGCCGCATTGGTAGAATCTAAATCGAATTTTGCAATATCGTTGATTAACAATTATTCCGACGATATAAAAAAATGGTTGAAGGATCATAACGATGATTCAGGTGTTTAATCGTAAGTTATAAAGTTGACAAAGTAGAAACAAAAAAAAGTAATATAATAAATAATATTTTGGAGACGAGAATATTTTTTAATTTATATTTTTTTTTTGTTTTTTTTTTCTTTTTGTTTTTCATAGACGAGTGAGACTAATAATTGTTAATACGAAATACTTTCTTTCCGTAGCAATATGAGTTTCTTGACGTTGAGATCTAAGACTTTTTTTT
>NW_025113100.1:1347116-1387435 GCF_010416935.1 Polistes fuscatus
TCTCTCGTTTTATTTACACTTTATTTACATACACAGTTTACTTTAAACGATTAATTATTTCTTTTTTTAATAATTATTATTTATCTCTCTATAGAGTTTCTGTTTTTTTTTTTTTTTCCATTTTTGTATATTTTTCTTTTTCAACCTTCTCCACCTTTCCGTCCATCGTTTTTATCTCATTATGTTGTTTTTTTGTTTTCTTTCTTTCTAAAATATCTACGTTGATGTCTATATAAAAAGAAAAAAAAAAGTGCATGGCTCTCGTTTGTCAACGATTTTCTCCGTGTTTGCGTTAGATAAATTTTACGATGTCTCGTTTCTCGATTAGAAGAGAAATTTTTTCTTCTTTTTCTTTAATTTGTTTTATTTTTTTCTTTCTTTTTCTTTTTTTTTAAACAGCCGATTTTTTTTATCTCGACAGTATTCGTCGTCGAGTGTAATAGAAAAACGTGTGCGCTTTTTTCTTTTTTTCTTTTTCTTTTTCGTTTTTCTTTTTTTTCTTTTCCCGGTTTCTCATAATATTCATTCTAGAACGATTTACACGAGGGGGGGGGGTGAGGGGTGTAAATTAATAGGATGTTTTCTTTATTCTACACAGTTTTAGGGATTCATCAGAATCACGTATTGTACAAACAGTAACACCCAATACTTAATTAGTTTCAATTCGTTAGAAATTTTTTACAGTCTAATTCGAAGAGGAAATAATTATAGAAAAAATATACACGGGTGGCGCTGACAAATTTTGAGCCGCAAAAAGTTTAAAGGCCCAAAACATTTCAAATCTACTCGTCATAGACTCAAAACTTTTCAGTCCTACGCGTTATAAACTCAAAATTGTTCATTCCTACTCCTATAAGGCCCAAAACTTTTCAGTCAGGCTCATATAAGGCCCAAACTTTCCAGTCGGGCTCATATAAGGCCCAAAACTTACAGTCAGGCTCATATAAGACCCAAAACTTTCCAGTCGGCTCATATAAGGCCCAAAACTTTCCAGTCAGCAGCTCATATAAGGCCCAAACTTTCAGTGGGCTCATATAAGGCCCAAAACTTCCAGCCGGGCTCATATAAGGCCCAAAACTTTTCGACCATGCTCATACAAGACCCAAAACTTTTCAGCCATGCTAATATAAGGCCCAAAATTTTTCAACCTGCCCCTGATGTATATTTTTCCTTTAATTTATTTATTTATTGTTTCTATTTAACATGAAACAAACTTGTATATAAAAATGTATGTGAAACTTTTCCCTTCGTTTTCGTTTGAAATTGGTCAAGTATTTAGCTTTATTGTTTGGATCCTAATGGATCCCTACAACTGTGTAGAATAAAAAAGAAAGAGAAAAAAAGTTTCGTGATCTGTCAACTTGTCCCTCTTCCCCCCACGTTAGTGCGAAAGTTTAAAAGTTCATTCGTATCCCCGGTCCCCTCCGTCTTAATTTTTATCTTATGCAGGAGTAAGAGAGAAAGAGATAGAGAGAGAGAGAGAACGAGCACTCGGATTTGAAAATTTCACTTTAGTTTTTAGCCGAGAGTTGTTTTGTTCGCTGGACGATTCGTTTTCTCTTTTTCTTTTTTTGTTTTTTTCATTTTTCAGGTAACTTTTCAGGTGTTTCTTTTGTTGTTTTATTATTTTTAATCTTTTTATTTCATTTATTTTGGTATTTCAATCTTTCACCTCGAATGCACGATTCCAAAATAGGAAAAATGAATAAAATAAAGATTAAAATAAATCCCGTGTAAAGATTAAAAAAAAAAAAGGAAGAAAAATAGAAAGAGGAAAAAAAATAACAGAAAGTGAGGGAGAAACAAAAAAAAAAAGATCTTTAATCGTCCCCATTGTTTTCTTCTCTCTCTCTCTCTCTCTCTCTTTCTCTCGAGAAAAAATAAATGAAAAATTATTTTTCTCAATTGTTATTGAAAAAATTGAGATCACGAAAAACATTTCTTATAGATATATATATATATTAATTAATATTATAGTATTATATATTGGCGATGTTTCTCTTAATGGCAGTAATTATGAAAATCGATATACCGACCGTCCTAACAAACGCTTATTAATTATTATTAATTATCATTACTATTATAATTAATATTATTATTATTATTATTATTATTTACAATGCAATTGTTAACAAAGCACCCGTTTAACACAGATGCACGAAAAAATGTTCTCTTACAATAATTAGCATCACCTTCTTGACATTAACCACATTTATGCACATACACACACACACATATATATGTATACTTTACGTGTACACACATTTACGGATTTCTTTATATATATCTATGTGTGTGGGTGTGTGTATACGTTAGAAACGTCGTAGAATTTGTAGGCTTTCATTTTGAAGTTTTCTTATCCCCCCCCTCCTTAACCCTTCCTCATTTTAACGAGAATTTCATCACGAAAGTTTTCGAGAAGTATAACGAACGAGTTACGAATGTGTTACGAATGTAAATGTTTGTTTCAATGACCCTGAAAACTCTAGAAACGGAATGAAATGAGATGAAGGAGTGGGGGTAGTGGTGGTGGTGGTGGTGGTTACGGGGAAGAGTTTCCCGCCATTTCAATTCTACGACGCGTAAAAATAATCGGATTACTGTAACGTGGTAAATGTCAATTCGCACTTATCAACGACCATAACTAACAATTATTATTATTATTATTATTATATATATAATTTTATGTTTCCTGCGTGTATTATGATATTATATTATATATACGTGTGGTATTATCATGGGTGTGCGTTCACGTGTTTAATTTCGTCCTACAAATGTGTTTATACGTGCGTGTGCGTGTGTGTTGTGTGTGTGTTTGTGTGTGTTTTCTTCCTTTCTTTCTTTCATTCATTTCTTTTATGCATCCTACGCGTGTCATACGCGTATGTGATTCGTGATTTGTGTATGTATGTGTGTGTGTGTGTGTGTGTTTGATTAGCTAAAAAAAAAAAAAGTAAAAAAGAAATATAATGAACGACGACGACTCACTGTGACATCGACCACGAAATACTAACTCGTATTGAACAACGATAGTGAACCAACGTTCGTTCAATTTGTCTACAACTATCAGCTTTAGAATTCGTATGCTTTACTTGTTCTCTTACCGTACTATAAATCGGTTATTTTTTTTTCACGTTTTTTTTTTCCTCTTTTTTCTCTTTTTTCCTTTTTATTCTAATGCATTTTTTTTTCTTCCTCTTTCCTCTTAATTGCAACTTTTGCTGCTGCGTATTATTTCAATTTCGTTTATTTTTCTCATTCTCTTTCTTCTTCTCTTCCATCTTCTTCTTTCTTATAAAATTACGAGAGAATCGAAAGAACAATTCATTCGCGTCGTATGAAAATCTTTCATATTTCGACAGATTGATACAATTAATTTAATCATTTTAATATCAATCGAGACAAATATATATTTATATGTATAAATATAATAATAAGAATAATAATAAATTAATGAAAAAAAAGTGGGAAAGAATATTCCCGATGCGAATCAATATTCTTCTCTCGAGTTTATTTTTAAAGTTTTATTTTACGATATACATTACTAAATGTATATATATATATATTGCATATGTGTATGTATTTTAATTAATTATTAACTAATTTATTTTTTTATGTATGTATGTATGTATGTATGTATGTATGTATGTATAGATTCGTACAAACGTATACGTCCCTAAAACGATTTACGAGATAATATAATCGAATACATTTGAAATAATTAAATTACATTCTCATCTCTTCTATGTGTTCGCGATATCAACGGAACCTAATCAACTACTTTAATTTTTCATTTTTATCATCGTCTTTATTATTACAATAATCGATTTGTTTTCTACACTTTTACCAAATTTATTTATTTTTTTCTCTCCCCTTTTTTTTACTTACTTACGTGCGTGCGTACGTGCGTGCGTGCGTGTATATATTTTTTTTAAACGAACATATTTTAACAATAATAATAATAATAATAATAATAATAATAATAATCAATCGTTTTTTTGTTACGTTAGAATTAATTCAATAAATTAATCTCAAAAAAATGATTCTAATTCATTAAATCATTAATCTCGCGCTCGCGCGTGTGTGTGTGTGTGAGTGTGTGTGTGTGTGGAAACGTCATAAACAATAACAATTAATTATTTAACAATAAAGGGACCCTTCATGAACACGCTAATAAATGTTATAGTACCGTTTTAAAGTATAGTTAGCTGTTTGATGTGTTTCCTTTTATTTTTAGTTTTTTTTTTTCTAAACACGAATATAATTAACTGGCAGCTTCGTATTAACACGCTTTACACGAACGCACCTCCCCCCCCACCCCCTACCCCTACGTATGTATGCGTAATGCAATTAGGTTTCAAATACGTTGACTTCTTTCTCACACCCCCCTCCTCCCCCTCTGTCTCTTTCTCAAATCACTCTCATTAATATTTATTAATTAATTATTTATTTTTATTTATTTATTTGATGATGAAATCATACGTATACTTCGTGATAAAATAGAAATATATTTATATATATATATGATTCATGTGTGTGTGTATGTGTTTGACGAATATGACGAATTCAGTGAATTATTTTTGAAAATGTTAAAGTACAAAATGAAAGTTACGAATGAATGAACAAATGAATGAACGAATGAACGAACGAGAGAAAGAGATAGAGAAAGAGAGAACGTGGAAAAAAGTTTCTTACTCGGGGGTTATGGGGTTATGGGGTTATTTATGTGATGTAATAATGATTTTATTTTTTGTTGTTGATAAAAAGAAAATCATTATCAATCATCGTTATCGATAACGATGAATAATATATATCGAGCCCTATCGCCGTAAAAATGTTTCGAGGACCGTGTCGTTTAAAGGTGTAACAGTTTCACTTTTTTTTTTCGGTGACATTCCTAATGAAAAAAAATGGATCGTCAAATGTGATGATTTGTTTTAGGGGGGGGCTGGAAAAACAAATTGCGTTTTGTGGAAAGTCTACCGAATTATTATTATTAAACGTGTTGTTTTCGGCCCTTTTAAGTTTTTTCTACGGTGCAGGGCTCGGGTATGGACTACTGTGGCGGACATTTAACAACCGTCGTCGTTGCGAATTCGCTGAATTTCTTATCGATAGGTACACGATCGTCGTACAACGTTGGTGCTTGTAATATTATTCCTGCTGTACCGACTAATACGGCTAACGTGAAGATCCATAGGAATAATCTGTCGAGGACCATTGCTACGTATTTCCAATCCTCTTTAACCTGTTGAATTGATTAATATTTGTTTTGTTTTCTTTTTGTTTTTTTTTGTTATGGGTGAAAAAGGGTATTTTTTTCTTTTTTTTTTTTTTAATACAATTAATTGGTTCGTTAATATTTCAATTGGTTGATAAATAATGTATAATATAAGGATTAGGTAATATTATTTTATTAATAATTTTTATCTACTTAACACTTTTATCTGATTTTGTTTTTTCTGTGAGTAAAAAAGATTTTTTGTTTTTGTTTTTTAAATACAATTAATTGATTCGTTAATATTTCAATTGGTTGATAAGTAATGTATAATATAAAAATTAGGTAATATTGTTTTATTAATAATTTTTATCTGATTTTTTTTTCTGTGAGCAAAAAGGATTTTTTTTTTTTTTTTTTTTTTAATACAATTATAATTCATTCTTTAATATTTTAATTGGTTGATATGTAATATATATAATATAGGAATTTAGTAGTATTATTTAACCAATAATTGTTAACTACTTTTGTATATATATATATATACATTTTAAAGTGAATTTTTTTTTCTATGGGTGAAAAAGATATTTATTTTTTTTTCTTTTTTTTTTTAATACAATTAATCGATTCGTTAATATTTCAATTGGCTGATAAGTAATGTATAATATAAAAATTAGGTTATATTATTTTAATAATTTTTATCTACTTAACTTCTATCTGATTTTTATTTTCTGTGAGTAAAAAGGATTTTTTCCTTTTTTTTTTTTTAATACAATTATAATTCATTCTTAATATTTTAATTGGTTGATAAGTAATATAATAATAGAGAAATTTAGTAGTATTATTTTATCAATAATTTTTAACTACTTTTGTATATATACATTTTAATGTGAATTTTTTTTCTATGGGTGAAAAGATATTTTTTTTTTTTTAGTACAATTATAATTCATTCTTTAATATTTTTTAATTGGTTTATATGTAATCTATAATAAGGATTGGGTAATATTATTTTATTATTAATTTTTAACTACTTTTGTATATATATATATATTTTTACAGTTTTTTTTTCTGTGAGTAAAAAAAAGATTTTTTATTTTAACACAATTATAATTCACTGGTTAATAGATAAAAATTAGCGATAAAATAATACTACAAAACCTCCACATTATGCAATACTTAATCAACCAATTTAATATTAACGAATTTAATATTAACGAATAAATTAATTCTATCCAAAAAAAGAAAAATATTTTTCAATTATGGAAAGGAAAAAGCTCACTTTAACGATAACATATATCTACATATAAGATTATAATTTCAATGAATTGTATAATAAATAAAAATGTATTACCTTGGTCGAATCTTCCAACATTTTCGTATGTTCCGCTATGAAGCGTACACAGAGGCACGATCTGTGAATTTCTGGTGGACAACGTGAATGTGAAAATGCTGGGGGATTTCTTAAAACTGGACTTTTAACTTCCTCGATTCCAGCTTCACCAGGTACAGAAAGATCCTCGCATTCGCCACGAATAGGTAAGGGGGGTAATGGTGGTCCATGAATGAGACAGCTTCCACCGAATCTCGCACCGTCCGTTAAACTTTTTATACCAAAAAAAGAAAACAAAAAGCATTTTACAATATTCGATTAGTATTATTAATTATTAGAAAATAATTAATGGAAGAAATTAAGAATTAATTAAGAAATCCCTCCCTCCTCCTTCTCTGCCCCCTGCCCCCTGCCCCCCGCCCCCCTTTTTTTTTCTTTTCGTCTTTCAATAGAATATTTCGTATTATTATCATTGGTATTATTAATAATAACATTATTATTATTATTATAATTATCATTTTATTGTTATTATTATTATTATTATTATTATTATTATTATTTATATTGAAGGATGACGTTTATATTACTCGTCCGGAAGTAATTAATTACCGTTCTAATCTAATAATCGCTTAATTAATAAAATTTCATACACCTCGTATATAATATATATATTGTTATTCGATAAAGTTTAATAGATTATTATCGATTAGCACGAATGCACTTTAATATCAATTTAAAGCGGATATATCCGATTATTAAATTGGCGTAAAACTTTTTTTCGCGATGCGGTAAACCACCTCGTATTTTATAAATCGATATATCTCTATCGTAACATCGATCATTTTCCCGATACCTAGATTTTTCTTCCCTTTTTTTTCAGCCTCCTCCCCTCCCTACCTCCTCTCTGCCCCGCCCCTGCCCCGCCCCTGCCCCTTCCGCCCTATCACCAATTTCATTCCAGTTTTTAAGCTATTTAATAGCGCGGAATGGTGAAAGTAAAAATTCCTGGTTGCTTTTTGTTTTTTTCATTTTTACATCGAGTCGAAAAAATTCTTGTTAAAATTCACGATGTATCTGTTTTTTTTTTTTTTTTTTTTTTTTCGATCAGAAAAGAGAAATTATTTAACGCGTGTTCCTGTTTTGTATGTATTCGTGCTCGAATATATTTCGTCATACTTTTTTCTATCTTATATAATTATAATTATTTGTCTTTTAACGTAAAAAAAAAACGCGTAAACAAAAAAACGAATATTTTCAAAGTAAAATCATTAAAATAATCTGACAAATAATTAATCACGAATTAAATCTCATAATGATCGATCAGTTATCTCTTTCAATGTGAAATATTTGATAAAAGGTAAGAATTATGATCGTCGTGTTAGAGTAAGAAAAAAAAAGAAAAGAAAAGAAAAGAAAAGATGTCGACACTATAGATCTTAAAGAAGATGAAAATTGTTCAGATCCTTTTCTACGTTCCTCCCACGTAGAGTTTCTCACATCTTAGAGAAGTTTGGAAAACGTGTAACAACTTTTCCAAAGTAGTAATATTACTACATAAGCAAGTAAATGATAGAGGTGGAAATACTTTTCTTTTCTGAAAAGAGTAATTCAATTTATTTGGCGAGTCTCGTTTTTTCCGAGTAAAATTCGAATCTAAACTTTGTTCACCGGTTTAAACTTTTCATTTTGTTAAACTATCGAGTGTGTTTGATTTTAAATTATCTTCGATATATATCGTTTATTTTGAAAATAATGTAAGAATATTTATTTTTGTTTTTTTTTAATAAAATATCACACGATTCGCGATTAATTTAAGATAAAATTTTATAATTTATAACTAATTTATATATTTAAAATCATAAAAAATGTCAGATGTTTTGTTCTAATCAAAATTTCGTAACGATCGATTATGAAAATGGTGTAAATTCATTATTTTTTTACAGCCTCATAAATATATTATTATTTTATTTAAATTCGTCTAAAAAAAAGAAAAAACAAATTTATATAATCAAAAATCATATTGATAAGTTAGTTAATAAAAAACATTACAAAACTTGACATAATTTAATTGATATTTTTAATGAATCGATAATATCCTAACCTCAAATTTTCTCGAAATAACGAAAAATCGATTTATGCATCATTTTCAAAATAAACGGTTCGTGTATATAACGCAAGATAATACTTATATATAAAGAAAAAAAAGAGACAAAAATCTATCTATTATAAATATATTTTTTCTTTTTTTCGACTAATATCCTAACCTCACAAATTTTCTCGAAACAACGAAAACTTGTCCACCATTTTCAAAATAAATCGTAAATACACCGAAGGAAACTTAATACTGCTTTGTAATATATACAGTGGAGAGGGGGAGGGTCGGAGTGGAGTATAATCATTTCGATTGGAAATAAAATTAACTGAATTAATAGACAGAAAGGTTAAATTGAAAGAATTTATTATTATTATATTAGAAATTGAAGAAGAGTGAAAAAGAGAGAGAGAGTGAGAGAGAGAGAGTGAGAGAGAGAGAGATGGATTCCTTTAATCGATTACTATACTACTACTATTATTACAATTTAATAGCATTCGCATAGTTAATCGAATTCGTTTGGTGCCCCAGCTCGATTTCATCGTAGAGCTGGGAAAATTTACTCCCCTTTCCCTTACTCCCCCCTCTCCTACCCAACCAAAAAAAAAAAAGAAATTTACTTTTATTTCGACACTATAAAGCAGCGTGTTTTCGATAGCATCGAATTTACGCAGCGTCGAGAATTCATGTGGAAATGAAATTGAATTTAACGTCCCATATGGGTCGTGTTTAATAGCTTGGCAATTTAATTACGATGATCGTTTGAAAAAAAAAAAAAAAAAAAAAAGAAAAAGAAAAAGAGATTGGAAATAATTTCTTTTGATACGAGTGGTTTTTTACCTAACCGATGAAACGGAAAAAAAGTATTCAAAAGTGAGACAAAGAGAGAGAGAAAGTTTGTGGTTATATATTTTTCGTGTTACAACACTTGTTTAATCGTGCGTTGCATTTGAAAATCACCGATGAAAATACCTGAGTGTTTAACCGATGTGTGTACAGTAATATTCTACGAAGTGCAACGTTAAGCTATTGTATATGTGTATATACATATATGTATATACATATCTAACAATCTAACACATATATGGTGAATAGATTTAAACAGAGATCCGTGTTTGTGCAATTGATGTGCACGCGATCATAGGATTCCTATTCCGGACTTACATTGAAAATGATCGAGTACTACAACGTTACTTTGCATGATCCGATTTCGGTATTATTGTTCGAATCAAAGATATTGTTATTATTGTTGTTGTTGTTGTTGTTAAAGAATAATTTGTTTCTATTTTTTATTCTTTTTTTCTTAATACATTTTTATTCGAAAACGAGTAAAAAGTATAAAGAAGATTATCGAAAATGAAAAATAATCAACGATAAAACAAAATGACAAAATGGATAAAGAAAATGTATATCAAAATGAATATTATTCGAGAGAAAAACACGCGAACGAGTTTCGGTTTATTTTATCGATAAAATTGACCCCCATACTACCCTTCACTCACCCCCACTCTTCTTTCTCATCGAATGGGAAAGTTTTGTGAATTCTAATCCCCTCTGCTCGACCATCCATTGAAACAAAACTTCCATAAATTTACCGTTAATTTGAAAATTACGAACAGTCGAGAAAAAAAAGAACGGAGGGGTGAAGTGGGGGTGGGGGGGGGAGTAGTCGTTACGATCTTATTACATTTGTTTTCTTTTTGACTCTTAGTTTCTTATATAGTTTCTAACTTTTTGAAGCAATTATTATCACAAAGGCGTCATCTTTTATATCCTCGAAGTTAAGTCGGGAAAGGAAAAGAAGAAAAAAAAAAAGAAAAAAGGAAGAAGAAAAGAGGTTTTTCAATGAATCCTTGGTATTTACCTCGAAGGTGAGAGATCCTCTTTGGAAGTTGGTCGACTGTGGAACCTCTTAGGTGTAAAATGTTCTTCGGACTCATCGTGAGTAGACGGATGATAAGGGTAATAGCAAGTTTTCTCTTTCCCTCTAACCGTTCTCATCAGTACTCTGCCAGATGTGTACCTGTGGGACGAAAAAAGAAAGAAAGAAAGATAGGAAAAATGGGTGTTGGTGGTTGGAAGAACGGGTAAAGGAAACCAGGATGAAGAAGAAGAAGAAGAAGAAGAGGAAGAAGGAGAAAAATAAGAAAAGAGAGAGAGAGAGAGAGGGAGAGAGAGAAAAGAAAATCGTTAGAAAAGCGGTAGGATTCTGTAAATACTACTTACTAGAGTTTTCTACGTGGTTTTTTTTTTTTGTTTTTCTAGCAAATAGAACGACGTCGCAAAATAGGATGACGATGATGAACGCGACGCGATTTAGAAATGGGGGTGGGGGGGGGACTTGTGAGAGAAATGAAAAGAGAAATTTGTTTATGAGAAGAGAAACAAAAATCTAAAATCTTAGGATTCTATTATTTTTCATTTGAAAAAAAAAACAAGGGTACAATTTAAACAAAATTAATTATTAATATTATAAAATTATTAATTAATATTGATATATAATAAGGATACTATTTTTAAAGTTGTAATATTTATATACGGATATATATATTTTTAATATCGAAACCTTGTATTGCATTTGTTATTTTCGAGATGACAAATCGATCGTTTTTAATCGAATGATTACGTACCTATTCGTATCGAATTTGTAGGTTGGTCTTCTCATCACCAATAAACGTGGAAGAATGTGAATGAAGACTCTTTTTACCCAAGGCGCCATTTGATGTGTTTGGGGTGACCGGAAGTGGACATTAAGAACGACGACGGTTACGCATATACTGTAAATAAAATTTCATGAATTATTCCTAAATGAAAAATATATATATAAATAATTATATTTAATTATATACAATTCTCAGTGTTTTTTTTATATCAATATAAAATATATTAATAATTATATTTATTTATTATAATTATTCATATATTTTAATTAAATATAATTAATAATTATATTTATTTTATATAATAATTATATTTATTTGATAAGTATTTTCTAAATTAAATAATAAAATAATATATTTCGAATATTTGTTTATAATAAAAGTAATATTTTATTGAAGTGTCGTATATCGATAAAATAAAAAAAGAAACACAAATAGTATATCTAATAATATTTTAATATAAATATTGATAGGATAATAAATATTAATCGAAAAAGTTTGTATTACGATCGATATATTAAATTTAAGAATAAAATATAACGTACCGTAATGTCTAATAATATAAAATATATTATTTTACGATTGGCATTGTTATAAAGGAATTCGTAAAACGATGACAATCTATTTTATCGTACTATTTTCTTTAGACAAACTGTTTCCATGAGTCGTCCATGGAATTGAAGAAGGGTCGAACAATGGAAATCAATGGACCATTGGCATAATAAAGACATTCCGTATCTCGCCCTAACGCTTTCCTCTCTGGCAATTTTACGAATTGATCGTTAAAAGGTCGGCTGGTATTTTCTCTTTTCTAAAAAGAAGAGCCAAGGCAAATTGCCATAAGGTATAACCGAGAATGACTGGGTAGAAAGGAATGTAAATCTCCAAGGACCATTTATAATGGAACCAGCCATTTAAGATTTCCTTGATCGGAAGATCTTTGCTATTATTATTTCTTTACAAGATAGAAAGGTATAAGTTTGTACCATTTTAATTTAATCACCCACCCTCCTCCCTCCTCCCTCCTCCATTTTATATTTCTCAAAATTAATTCGATTATTATAATCGAGATTTTCATTTTATTATTACCTTCGAATATCATTATCTTTTATTATTTTAATTTAATCTTTCTTTTTTTTTATAGAATAATAAACATTTATTATATTAATTTCAATCGATTATTATTATTATTATTGTTTTTGATTTTGTATGTTATTATTCGAAAAGAATTTATTGATCGATGATTAAATATAATAATAGTATCATTTAATTGAAGAAATAATAATTAATACGTTATATTTCAAATAAGATAAACATTACTACAAATATAAATTGGTAAAAGTGAAAAATAATAATTATATGTTTCGTAACATTAATTATTAGGAAAATGTATGCTTCTGGAATGTAGCCGGTGCCACTAAACGTTATATTACCTCCGTTACACTATCCAAAATGGTGTTATAGTAATGGAATTGCGTTATTACCGCAAGATTTAGCTGCTCGTAATTTCGAAGAAGGAGAGAAAGAGAACGGGTGAGTTTAAAGGAAAAGGGAAAGGAGAACGGAGGGGGGGTGGTTGTTTTAACTTTCCTACAAATTGGGCTAGAAACTAGAAAGGAATTTCTCTCGTTCATCGTCTCTTGAAAATACATAAATATTTACTCAAGTACAGTAACCCGAATTATTTAAGATTAACAAGCATGAAAATACTCAAATTTTGTAAAATATTTTATAAGATAATATTTTGATTAATAATTTATTTTTATTAGTTTCTTATTAAACGTGTAAATAATATTTAAAAATATGAAATGAATTTCTATTTAAGATTATTTTTCAGAATGATTATATTAAAAAAAATAAAGTATTAACTTTTGAAGTATCTGGTGATAAAAGTATGAATGTGCATTAAAAAATGCACAAAAATTCCAAAACAAACCACCAGATGGCGCATCGGACAGCACATAGTTAAATGTGAAGTTGACAACGAGTGAGGTTAGATGTCAAGTTGTTCGAAGAAAATAATTACAACGTTTATTAGTTACGAAAAAAGAAAGTACAACGAATATTAATGATTGATTAAAAGAAAAAACAAGTACGTAAAAACGTAAGTTATTAATTTAAACGTATAAACACTTTTATTAATTTCCTCTTCATTTATTATTTATTATATCGTGTTCATTTCTATTATCAATTTTTCCTCAGTCAGTGAAATAAACTAAGTTATAAAAAGAAATATAAAATTAAGTGTTTGAAATGAAACAAAACGACAAATTTAATTTGTTTTCTGTATTTACTTTTTTCAGAAACGAAGCAATTGAGTTTTCCCCAAGATTACGGATTTCTTCTTCAAGGTAAAAATTATTTATCTTAATAAGTGGTCTACAGGTAATTAAAGTTCTTGTTTTGAAGAAAAAGTGTGTCATGGCAAAAATGAAAAGGAATCATTTAATATACTATTTAATCTAATTGATGTTAATATTATTCTAAAACTTAATTTACGTTTAAGAATTATATAAGACGTTCTCACGTTTAGAAATTTCACAGTGAAAAGGTAAGAAAAGCTTGTCCTAAGTTTGGATACCAAAAAGGGATGCTTATTCTTCTCTTTGCTAACAATAAGAAGAGAGAGAGAGAGAGAGAATGAAAATAGGGGGGATGAAGAAGAAGAAGAACGAGAAAGTTAGATCAATATGGTGTGTCTGTGTGTTTGCTGATAAATGCATTCTACTACCTCTTGCAATGTTCCTAATGGAAAATTCAAAAGTTCTCTTCTATCGACACAGTATAATACACGTCAAAGGTTTATACATACATAGATACCTAACTTTCTATATTTTTCTATTTCTTTTATAATGTATAAAGTAAAGTTGCTGTGATTTATTCTACTTAATATTTACTTTATACATTCTTCTCTTACTTATTGCATTTTGAATTTTCTTCTTTAATCTGTAGAATATAACATTCATTGAGAATCTTTATTATCATAACTTTATCAAATATATTAGTGTATTAGAAATTGAGAAATTTCATTTGTAATTTGATGATAATTATTTTCATATATATATATATTTTTCCATTGTTTAAGTTATTATTTTATCAAATTAAAAATTTATTCAATATATAATAAATAAAACTATATATAAGAACAGTATATATATATGTTAAATAATAAATTATAAATGTATATACTGTTAAATAATAATAATAATATGTATATATATATATATATATATACTGTTAAATAGTAAATTATAAATGTATAATACTGTTAAATAATAAATGTTAATTAATAAAAGTATATATATATATATACTTTTATTTATTTAAACTAGATTATATTGAAAAAATATGTAGATAATATAATTGCAGATGAATCTATGATAAAAAGAAAAATGTTTCTTAAAAAGGAAGACACACCACCCAGCATTAAACTTAATCTTCCTTTATTACTATCTGGAAGAATTTAATAAATGAAGATACACACACACAAACAGCTTTCGTTGGTAAAGAAGAAAACAAAAAAAATGTCTCAAATAAGTTCA
This sequence comes from Polistes fuscatus, assembly GCF_010416935.1. NCBI lineage: Eukaryota > Metazoa > Arthropoda > Insecta > Hymenoptera > Vespidae > Polistes > Polistes fuscatus. The sequence goes on from NW_025113100.1 coordinate 1,361,959, forward strand.
CAACAGAAAGAGTTTTATTGTTTGATACTCACCTATCTTATCTTTTATATTTTTTATCAAAAACCTTCTCTCTCTCTCTCTCTTATTCTTTTCTTTTCTACGATTTTTCTCTAACGAAAATCCATCCTTTTTTTGTTCTTTTCTTTCTTTTTCCTTATCGTGATACTTTTAGAACGTAGGTACTTTTTTTCCTGGAAGGATGCTGGTGGTGAATGGGGGGGTGAGCAGGGGGAGAGGAAAGGAGCTAAGCTTTACCGGTAGTCCTAGGAATCCTGCGGGAAACGTTCCTTTTCTTCATGACTGATGGGAAGGACGATGATGAAGCGACTTGGAAATTTGCTGGCTTGACGTAAGAAAATCCTTAAAGAAAAAAAAAAAAGTAAGTAACCTCGATCCGAAAAGTTTTTCCTTTACCAGGAAGAAGGATCCTCTGAGATTCTAGTTTCGTTCTTTGGTAATACTCCCCCTCTCCCACCCTCTCCCACCCCCTCCCCTTCCCATTTTTTGTTCTCTCATTCTTCTTCTTTTTCTTTTTCTTTTTCAAATCGAATCACATCCGTGAAAATTCCTTCTTCTTTATTCTTATTTATTCCTTCTCTCTCTTATTTTCTTCTTTTACTTGTTTTTTTTTCTTTCTTTCTTTCTTTTATTTTTTTTAACCAAAAGATAAAATGTCGAGACCGAATAAATTTGATGAAAATTTAAATAATCGATTTTCCAGTAGGTGTTACCGGACATTATAGGATTCGTTCTTCCAACCATATATATCATCCGAAAAAAACAGTCATTCGCAGGGATTCTGTTGGTGGCAGAAGAAGGACATTAATCGATTTGTTAGGACCATTTGACCTCTCTTGGTAACAGGATAGTGTTCGTTATCTATCTGTTATCGAAAGGCAATCGAATAATTTTGTATTTTATTCCTTTTTTTTTTCTCTCTCTCTCTCTCTCTGTCTCTGTCTTTTGCTATAGAAATGACACAAATCGATTCGTTCTAACGGTTAGATCCTAATTTCTTCTTTTTTTAATTTTTTTTGTCCCTTCATATCCCACGACAGAAATTTGTTATTCATTTTCCTAGATTTTTTTTCTCTTCCTTTCTTTTTTATTTTGTTGTTTTTTTTTTAATACAAATATTAATTTTCCTTTTTTTCTTGTTGTTCTTCTTTTTTTCTTTTTCTTTTTCTTTATTTAAGAATATTTTCTTCGCATTCGCATAAGAATTGTCATCCGCGTATTTTTCTTCTTCTGCGATTTTATTTTATTATTATTATTATTATTATTTCTTTCAATTTAATTCTCGCTCGTATATTTTTTTTACATTTTAATCTGTTTTTTTCTTTTCTTTTGTTGTTTTTTTTCCTCTTGATTCGCACAAATTAATCACGTGTCGCACTATTTTTCGGGTTGAAGTTTAAAAAAAAAGAAAGTAATCTGTTCTCCAGCCACTTTTCTTTCGACGATTCTTTTCAATAATTTCTCATTCGATTAAAATTACACGATTATCAAAAGTTAAATGTTTTAAACTATTGATTCTTATAAATTGTTGTTATTAGAATATTTTTAATAGGATTATTCTTTCATACGAGAAAAGTTTTGCGATAATAATTCATCTCGTATCCCATTTTGATAATAGCATCGAATAAAAAAGTCACCAACCGAAGCATTTTATTCCGTTCCTTTTTTTTCTTCGCGTTAGAATTGTAATCGTTGTAATTGAAGCATTTTTTTTTTACCCACAATTTAAATTCTTTGCCCATCTATTTTTCCTTCTTTTTTTTTTGAGTTAGAAATCTTCACACATCAATGTAACACCCCCTCTATTTTTTCACGTTAAACATTTTTCTTATTATATTATTATTATTATTATTATTAATAATTGATCGGATGCAAGACGTTGAATAAAAAGTTTTTTCCAATATAAATATATTTTTTTGTTTTCATGTAATTGATTTTAATTAAAAGGTACGATTACAAGTAGCTGAAAAGATTCGTCGAATTAATGGAAAAGAATTTAATAAACAAATATATAATAAATATAGATAAAAAAAGTGGCTTTTTATATATCGATCGTTTATGTAAATCTAATAAGAATACAATAGCAATTTTTCTTTATTTAAATCGATTCTCTCTCTCTCTCTCTACCTTTTCCTTTCTTTTCTTGAAGAACAGTACTTTACGTAATCACCATTTTCGAGGGTTCGATCAGAGAAACTGTCACGAAGGGTGGTTAAAGCTTTTCTATTGTTATTCATTATTCAATCACTATTCTTCAACATTTTTTTCAACGATAAGCAAAAAGTAAGTCATAGTAGGGAAAGAAAAAAGATTAAAAAAAATAACAATCGATACAAGAGTTAATATTAGATTAGCCTCACAATGTGAACAATATAAGAATTTATATTATATTATTTTAATTAAATAATATTTTTTATTATACACGAAGTTACGAGATTGCAATAAAAATTGTCTCCTTCGAGAAAAATTTAAAATTTCTGAATATTATTTTAGATACAAAATAGATTATATTTTTTAAAACGATCATTATTCAATCACTATCCTAGCCAATGAATAATATAAAAATTTATATTATTTTCTTCATCTTCTTCATCTTCTTTATTATTTTCTATTTAAATAAATAATATTATTATATTATTATAACACGAAGTTATACGAGATTGCATTAAAAATTGTCTATTCTTCGAGAAAAATTTTAAATATTCTGAATATTATTTTATAGATACAAAATAGATTATAAAATATTTTTAAAATGATCATTATTCAATCACTATCCTAGCCAATGTGAACAATATAAGAATTTATATTATTTTCTTCTTCTTCTTCTTATATTATTTTCTATTTAAATAAATAATATTATATTATTATAACACGAAGTTACGAGATTGCATTAAAAATTGTCTATCCTTCGAGAAAAATTTAAAATATTCTGAATATTATTTTAGATACAAAATAGATTATAAAATATTTTTAAAATGATCATTATTCAATCACTATCCTAGCCAATGTGAACAATATAAGAATTTATATTATTTTCTTCTATTATTTTCTATTTAAATAAATAATATTATTATATTATTATAACACGAAGTTATACGAGATTTCATTAAAAATTGTCTATCCTTCGAGAGATTGATTAAAAAGAAATAAAAATACTCACACACACACACACACAACATACACACAAACAGACACAATATTATTTCAGATACGTCAAAAGAACAATTTTCTTTTTAATTCCTTTTATCTATCTCATACTATCGTGATCAAGCATCAAAGTGTCGGTATGGTGTTGATCCCTTAATGATAATTCCTGAAATCGCACAAATTTGTTTTCGGACGAGTGGACGCGAGAGACAATGTTTTCAAGAATAAAAACAAAAAGAAGAAGAAGAAGAAGAAGTAGAAAAAGAAATAGAATGGATTCGATAACGACGGATTTAATCTTTTCCACTTGGGTAGATTTGTCGGAAGGTGGCTGATTACAAACCTTCTTTTTTATCCTATATTCCTCTATACAATCGTAAGAAAAAAGAAAAGAAAAGAAAAGAAAAGAAAGATAGAGAGAAAAAGAGGGTCGGTGAAAGGGTGAGAGTGGGGTGAAGGGGGTTGGAAAAGGGTAAGGGGGTAGGGGGGAGTGAAGGGGAAAAAGTACCACGAGGAATCGATCCGCGTGGCTTTGGTTCCATTTGAAAGTTAAATCGCGTTCAACTTGCAAATCGTTTGCCTCGGTTGGGAGAGAAGTGGGCGGGGTTTTTCTTGATTACTTGCCGGGGCATCTAACCGATTGAATCTTAATCGTGAACGTTATCTCGTTCGACTTAAGTATTTTTCTTACGGTCTCTACAACCCCTATCTCGTCCACGCCCCTCTTCCCCCCTGTCTCCTTCACCCTTCACCCCTTCTACCCTTTTCCACTCTCATCCTTTCATTTAGTTTTTACGACATTGATATGGTCGTAATTAAATTATATATTATTATTATTATTATTCTTATTATTCTCGGATTGTCTTTTCTCTCTTTTTTGTTTTTTTTTTTATACAGTCGGACGAATCGAAATTGAAATTTATTCGGAATTTGTTTGTTACTTTTTTTGTTTGTTTTTAGACGATTTTGATTTCATTTTGTTTTCATTTTGTTTCATCGATGATTAATCTTTAATAATTAATTGATACTATGTTATATTATAATATTGTTTTCGATAATATGATTGGTTATTTTTATTGATGGAAATATTGAACTGATTTTGGTTTGAACCGATTTTTTTTTTATTGAAAATATATAGCATTTGATTTTTGTTATTATTTGAAATTAATATTTGTATTTATACTATTACTATCTAGTTCAAATTAATAATCGATCATCAATATAATAATATTAATTACTATTTTATTAATACATATTTAACGAGTTTAAATTAATAATCGATTAATAATAATATTAATTACTATTTTTATTTAATTATTATATATTTAATAATTACTAATATTAGTCGATTAATAATATTCTTATTGCCACTACTTTACTAATTAATATATCGAATAATAACAATATTAATCGAATAATATTAGTAAACTGTTAATAATCCATTAACAAAAACACTTTAAATTATTATTATTTAAAATACAAAAATTCGAATGAAATTATTAAATCAAATGGTGACAGAAAGTAACTTATCGAATTTGAACGTGTTAAAGTAGATACACATAGAGTGTTTATTTCAAAATGGTCGTTTTTGTTTGCAAGATATGTAAAAAAGAAGAAGAAGAAGATGAAGAAGAAGTTCGAGATAAAAAGAGACACAGACAGACAGACAGAGAAGTTAAAGAGAAAGAATAAGAGAGAGAAAGACAGATAAATTAGTCGATTAATAATATTCTTTTATTGCCATTACTATTGTCGAGTTCAAATTAATATATCGATTAATCGAATAATATTAATAGATTGTTAATAATCCATTAACAAAAACACTTTAAATTATTATTATTTAAAATACAAAAATTCGCGAATGAGTTTATTAATCGTGTTAAAGTAGAAACACATAGAGTGTTTATTCCAAAATGGTCGTTTTTGTTTGCAAGATATGTGAAAAAGAAAAAAGAAGACGAAGAAGTAGATGAAGAAGAAGTTCGAGATAAAAGAGACACAGACAGACAGAGACAGACAGAGACAGATAGACAGACAGAAGAGAAGTTAAAGAGAAAGAATAAGAGAGAGAAAGAGAGATAAATTAGTCGATTAATAATATTCTTATTGTCATTAATATTGTCGAGTTCAAGTTAATATATCGATAAATAATAATATTAATCGAATAATATTAGTAAATTGTTAATAATCCATCTACAAAAACACGTTAAATTATTATTATTTAAAATATAAAAATTCGAATGAATTTGAACGCGTCAAAGTAGAAACACATAGAGTGTTTATTTCAAAATGGTCGTTTTTGTTTGCAAGATATGTGAACAAGAAAAAAAAGAAGAAGAAGAAGAAGATGTAGAAGAAGTTCGAGATAAAAAGAGACACAGACAGACAGAGACAGATAGACAGACAGAAAGAGAAGTTAAAGAGAAAGAATAAGAGAGAGAGAGAGAGAGAGAGAGAGAGAGAGAGAGATAAAAATATGCTTGGCGTGTTTCAAATGCAAATGAACATAGCGTAGGAACTTTCTCTTAGGTTCTAGAGTATACACGCGTATACGAGGTCTCATTGTCTCGTTCATTCATCCCTACAAAGACTTCCGAATAGTAAGGGTCGAAGGGTAGAGTAGGAGGAAGAGCGAATTGCCCTTTGTATTCTGTATAGCTAGCTACCACCCTCCTAGTCGTCCCTTCTGGCGTTTTGACGCTAAGTCGGCTTTTCGAATCGACTACGGCAAAGTTTTAATAGAGAAGCTGACACGAAGAGTACGAGAGAGAGAGAAAGAGAGACAGTAAAAGAGAGTAAATGAGAGAAAGAGAGGTGTGAACTAGCTTTTAGAAGCTTACTTTCTCTCTATCTTTCTCTCTCTTACTCTCTTTTCCTTTCTACTACCATCTAATTCTTTCTAGTAAACGTTAGAAGGGCCAAGAAACGTTAGAAGGGTATAGAAGAGTAGTAGGAGCACTTTAAACGATGAAATTTACTTAGCAAGAATGAGAGAGAATGAGAGAGAGTGAATGAGAGAGAAAGAGAGAGAGAGAGTAATGACATCAGTGTCCACTTGAATGGGTTCTTCAAAAGTGGGATTGCTTTGGAAAAGGGATGCTTAGTTAAAGGAAAGATGATTGAGAAGAAACAAGGTGTGTCTCTTCTTTTACTTATTTTTTCATAGTAGTAGTAGTAGTAGTAGATATAAAATAGAAACCTTTCAAAGTTTAGAAAGTCGTTGAATTTATTTTTTCATACATTTTACGATAAGTTAGATCTAACTTTATGAAATTGTTCTTATTTTGTTGATTTTCATGGTAGGTGTATCAGTTATTCTGCTGATTATTTAGGTAATGTATATATTAACTCGTTTATGTATATAAAAAAGGGTTCATAGATTTATGGATTGCATTGGATTAGATTAAACGTTATGTTTTGTTTTAGCCTTGACACGTGTGTTTAATAAAACAAAACAATAGTTTTAATTGATTTTAATTGTTTTAATTGATTGTTGTAATTAATATTTTAGAAATTATGTGAAAATTGTTTTAGTTATTATATTAATGATTTTATAGTAATATTAGGTGAACATTATTTGATATTTGTTTTAATTAACAAAGTTAATTATTATTGTAATCCGATCGAGGTGGGGGGGGAGGGAAAGATAAAAAATTCGTTTTAGCCTTGAAACACGTGTGTTTATTGTTTTAATTGATTTTTTTAATTGTTGTAATTAATATTTTAGAAATTATGAGAAAATTGTTTTAGTTATTATATTAATGATTTTATAAGAATATTAGGTGAACATTATTTGATATTTGTTTTAATTAACAAAGTACTTAATGTAAGGTGGGAGGGAGGGAGGGGGGAGGGAAAGATAAAAAAAGATGATTTCTTTTCTTAGATAAATTTTGTCGAAATTTTATTTTTTACGCTACTTTTCTTCTTACTATTCTTCTAATAATATTTTAATTATTAGAATTTTATCAAAAGGATTTTTTTTTTTTTATTTCGTAAGATAGTAACTCGAGATTGATGAAACAAATATGGGAAAAGGGATGCAACAAATTAGTTTTTCTTTCCCTTCTCGAGATAGATCTTGCTAATATTTAAAATGAAAAAAAAAGGGAAGAAGAAATAGAGGTGGAGGAGAAGGAGGAGGAGGAGGAGGAAGAGGAAAAGTTGAATGAATGAAAGAAAAAAAAAAAAGGAAAAGGTTCATATCGCTGACGATTAATAATCAAATATCTCTTATAGAGATAATATTCTTTCTTTTTTGAAAAAAAAAAGAAAAAAAGGGTAGACGCCTTTGTTCTACAACGTAATTGCCAATGGGGTGGGGGGGGGGGGTCTAATAAAACGACTCGATATTTAGTTACGCGAACGAGTAATTGCAATGAGTATGAGAATGATAGTTTCAAATCCCTTTCTTTCCGGGAGGAGGATCCGATATAGAACGAATCGAATGAACGGAAATTAACAAAAAAAAAAGAAGAAAAAGAATGAAAAAAAAAAACAAATCGAATGAAAGAAATCTCTCTGTCAGGGTTCACGATATTTTTTATATTACAAATGTGCTATTTTATTATTTTCATATTTTTACATATGATATATAGAATGATATATATTATAATGATGAAAAAATATAATGAACAAATTGTACGTAAAATATTCATCTTTATTATTATAAAAATTATATATATATATAAAATATTATAATATTTATCGTTATAAATATTATAATGATTAAATGATTAAAAGAGAATATTTCTATATAGAAATTAAAGTTATAATAACATTATGGAAAATTAATAATAATAATGTATTATTTGAAATTTTTTATTTATATAATAATTAAATATATATAAATATAAAATATTATATATTATCGTTATAAATATTATAATGATTAAATGATTAAAAGAGAATATTTCTATATAGAAATTAAAGTTATAATAATATTATAGAAAATTAATAATATTAATGTATATTTGAAATTTTTTATTTATATAAAAATTAAATATATATATATATATTTTTACTTTTGCCAAGATCTCGTATTAGATGAAAAGAAGAAGGAAAGGAAGAGGTGTGGGAGGAGGTGGGAAAAAAAGAAATGAAAAGAAATAAAAAGAAATAAAAAGATAGAAAGCTGAGGAAATCGTCGTATAAAAGTCACTGTTATAGCGAAAAAGATTCCAGCAGATTTTTTATCCTTATCTCACTACTTTTTCCTCATTGTATATCGGTGAAGTATAACTGCAAGAAAATAAAGAAGCCGGTAATCTCGGATAAACCTAGATATTTTTTCTTCTTTTCTTTTCTTTTTTTTTCTTTTTATTTTCTTGCGTCGTATAAACACGCACGTGTGTGTTTCACGTATTGCTGTAACTGTTGTGTCCGTGGATTTTCTTTCGTTTTGCTCATAATGGTCGTATAATTATTTATAAAAGATGACGATACACACAACGATTAAAAAAAAACAATACTTACTAATTATTATACGCTTTTCTTCTTCTTCTTCTTCTTCTTCTTCTTCTTCTTCTTCTACTTTATTTATATTTCTTCAGTCATAGTAAATAATAATTATATATAACGACCTGTGTTACTTTATTACCGATATCGATTACTTTTTTATTATTATTTTTAATTATAAGAAAAGAAAAAAGTAAAGGAAAAAGCAAACAATACGACCAATCATCTTACCTACTCTTTTTTTTCATAGAAATAAAAAGAAAAAAGAACATTCTATCGCAGAAAATAAGAATTCGTTTATTATTAATTATTTTATTCATAGAATTAAATTGTGATATCTAAAGTTTGACGATTTTTAACCGAGAACACCCTGTATAATCGATTAATTTCATTCAACGTTGTAATTAGATAAGTGATAGATTTGTTTTATCTAAAAAAATAGAACATTTTATTGCAGAAAATAAGAATTCGTTTATTATTAATTGTTTTATTCATAGAATTAAATTGTGATATCTAAAGTTTGATGATTTTAAACCGAGAATACCCTGTATAATCGATTAATTTCATTCAACGTTGTAATTAGATAAAAGTGATAGATTTGTTTTATCTAAAAAAAAAAAGAACATTCTATTGCAGAAAATAAGAATTCGTTTATCATTAATTGTTTTATTCATAGAATTAAATTGTGATATCTAAAGTTTGACGATTTTAATCGAGAACACCCTGTATAATCGATTAATTTCATTCAACGTTGTAATTAGATAAGTGATAGATTTGTTTTATCTAAAAAAAAAGAACATTTTATTGCAGAAAATAAGAATTCTTATATTAATAATTGTTTTATTCATAGAATTGAGCCGTTTATTTTGAAAGTGGCCTAACTCCATTAGGAGTAGAGATTTTGGTGTGGTAGAAATGGCATTAAAAAAAAATAATTTACTGTTTGTCCCCCAAGAGTATTACAATATTATCAAAAAGTGTCGGAAAGGTAATAACTTTATTGTACATGAAATGAGACAAGAAGATTTTGTATCAACAAAATTATTAGAAGACGCAATTTTTAAAAGGGTCAAGCTTCTAACGGAGAACCAATAAACTGGTTAAAAATATGTTGGATGCGTTTTGTCAAAAATGAATAAGATTTTCTATAAGACATCAATGAATGAGAACGAAAATTTGAAAGTCCTGAATTTAATATCACGTCGGGGTAGACCAAGAAAGTTCGAAAATATTGTATTGACACCACTGTATAAAAATATAAGACAAATTACAACCGCAAAATTCAAGGACATAATTGACTTATTACGATATATACCACCGGAACATCATGATTTCTTTAAATCCCTTTCACATACACAAAATGTAGATGAGTAGAAAATTGTTTTGTAATTTATGTTTGTATAAAATATTTTGAATCGCATAATTATGTTTTTAAAGTGTTATAAGATATGTAAAATAAAATAAGTATTGTTTCTTCGCAATTTGAAGCATCTTAAATTATGTTGAATGGACTTCGGTTCCTTCAAATTTTATAACGAATCTGGTTGTTAATTTTGAAAGTGGCCTAACTCCATTCTTGGTAAGAAAACGCATATTATTCACTTAATAATTGCCATTATTTTAATAGGAACTGTAAATTGAACACCTTTAGATACACTTAAGAAACATAACTCATTGTTATTCTTTACGTATATTTTTAATTGCATTGAAACGCAAACCTTTAAATATCTCAATTCAAGGTTATATGGAGTTAGGCCACTTTCAAAATAAACGGCTCAATTAAAGTGATATCTAAAGTTTGACGATTTTAACCGAGAACACCCTGTATAATCGATTAATTTTTTTCATTCAATATATAATTAGATAAAGTGATAGATTTGTTTTATCTAAAAAAAAAAAGAACATTCTATCGCAGAAAATAAGAATTCATTTATCATTAATTTTTATTCATAGAATTAAATTGTGATATCTAAAGTTTGACGATTTTAACCGAGAACACCCTGTATAATCGATTAATTTTTTTCATTCAATATTATAATTAGATAAAAGTGATAGATTTGTCTTATCTAAAAAAAAAAATATAGATAAGTATGATCTTAAGTGAAAATTTTGTTCGGAAAAATCATAGGAATTGAATTTACTTCAACTGAGAAAGGTGAGATGGTACATTTGGAACACCCTAGACATTATCGAGAAATTGGTGAGGAGGTCAATTGGAAATAGAAGTAGAAGTAGTAGAAGAAGAAGAAGAAGAAGAAGAGACAAATTTCGCTGCTGTTATCCGAATAGCCGATTCAATATGGGAAAGGCATTCGACGTGGCATTTCGATCCCGGAACTCATTTTCCTACGCCCAATGCATTTTCCGTGAATTTCAAAGCTCCGATGTTATTGATTCGAAAGTAATAAATCAAGCGTGCAATTGATTTCCAAATTATTATTATGATTTTTCACCGATATCGAAGTGTCTGACAATTTTCAAACAGAATATACTACTACTATTACTATTATTATTATTCTTATTAGTAATTTGAAATTGTTTCAACTGTTGTTTCCACTCATTTGAATTTAATAAATTAAACGTTTTCTTCTTCCTTTATTTTTTTTTTTTACTTTTTTACGCAACAATAATATCTCATGTGGAAAAATGATATACTAATATATAATTGTATTATATTTGATTAAAAATATTTATTTTTAATAGTAAATGGAAAGAAAAGTATTATAAAATTTGATATGTTGAAGTAAAATAAAATTCAATATTATGACGATAAAAGAAAATAAAGAATATTTCCATATAAAAATTATTAAACTATATTTTTATAATATTTTTATATATATATGTGTGTGTGTGTGTGTTATATAATATATATAAAAATAAAATATTTTTATATATAAATTAAATATTATTTAACGTGTTACGTAAGATTAAAATATTAACGAATATTTTCAATGTATTATTTATTCTCAAATAGTAATCATTATTATTCTTATACAATATTAAAAAAGGAGAGAGAGAGAGAGAGAGAGATAGAAAGAAAAAAAAGGAGATAAACGAGGAAATAAAAAGCACAAAGTAAAATCAATGTAACTAAATGTCATCTTAAAATGTAATTTACGTTATAGAAAGTTTCTTTAATGAACATACTGAAGAAAAAGTTGATAGTATCATCGGTGAAGACGTTAAACGGCACAACTACGTTTTAAGAGCGAGTAAAAAAAAGCTCGTTGGATAATTACGATCTTCTTCTTCCTACGGTTACGTTTATTTTACTCTTCCTGGATTTTCTTTTTTATTTTTTTTTTTTTTTACCTCTTTTTTATGGCAAATCGTCTCGTTCGCGTGAAAAGAATCAACTTCGGACAAATTGAATAATAAATTAAAAAATGCCATAAGTCTCGTATTAAGTCAGTCAATGAATACAAAATTTATATGTTATTAAACGATTTCATTTTTCAATTTTAATCCTCTTTACGAATTGTGTTTAACTTTAAAACCACGTTCTCGTATATCTTTACTATTTTATTTTATTTTATTTTAATTTATTTTGTTTGTTTTTTTTTTAATTTTATACGCACACGAAATATGAATAATATACATTGGAATGTATGAACAAATAAAAAAAACAAAACAAATAAAAATTATGATTTTAAAAGATCAATATTCCGATGTAAATAATATTTTATTTGTAATAATATTTTTAATAATATTTTGTAATCTTATTAATATTATTTTGTAATATTTTGTAATAATATTTTTAATAATATTTTGTAATAATATTTTTAATAATATTTTGTAATATTATTAATAATATTTTGTAATATTTTGTAATAATATTTTTATTGAATTTAATCGAAAGAAAACAATTATCGTTTATATATATATATATATAAATAAATTATTTATTTTAGTAGTTATCTAAGAGAAACATTAAATAACTTAGTAAATTTTTAAGTGACTTATGAGACACCCAGTATTTTATATACTTCGTATTGATCGAAGAGAGGATAGAAAATCTTTTGTCGAGTTCATTAAACTCTCGTGATATATAGGTATATAAACATCTACATATAAACATACATATATACATACATACATACATATATATATCACATATATATATATATATTTTTTTTTGTCGTAAGCTCGTTTTACGCTCGTTAGTCATTCACATTTCTTTCATTTGCCGCCATTTGTTAATTTCTCTTACAATTAATTTAATTTCGCATTTCCACGTGCCCGTTCTTTTTGCAAACCCCCCCCCCCCATAACGCAATTCACATTTCATAGTTTTAATTATCACGAAACACGAATTTTCCTTTTTAATCGATGCTTTAGTTATATCCGAATTTTGTTAACCAAACGTTCTGCTGTGATTTTATATTTTTTTTTCAAATAAAAACTTTAAATCGACAGAATTTTTATTCTACACACACACACACATATATATATATATATATAATTTCAATTATCTCGAGATATAATATTATTTTAATATTTTTTCAATAAAAAAAAAAACAACAACAATAATAAAAAAGAAGAAGAAAAAATGTTCGAACGTGAATTTTTGTTTAGTCGAGAGATAAAACTATTTTTGAACAGTGCTCAAGGAACGAGTACAATTTGGTGATGGCACACATACATACGTAGATTGCATATACACATATATATATAGATATATAGGTATCTAGGAACTATATATACTGCGACGTGCTGCTTCAGAAGAAAGAGGATTGGATCGTTGCCGAGAAAGGGAATAATAGGTGCACGCTTTTGCAAAAGCCCACTAGGGTCATTGTATCTTTGTCTAATTATTGACTTATACAGCATACTCATACGAGATGGGGTTTTTAACGATTGACTTTTTCATGCTTTTCAGAAGTTTAATCCTTCTATAACACCGATGTTATACTACTTTGAAATTGGTTATTTTCGGTAATCAACGGCCATTGATATTCGATAAATCATATATTTTTTGATTATTATTTAATTATTATATTTAATAATTAAATTATTATATTTAATTATTATATATTAATTTATTAATTATTTAATTATTTTTTATTATATTTTAATTATTTTTATTTAATTTATTAGTTATTATATATTATTATTATTATTATTATTAAATAATAATTATTATATTTAATTATTAATATACGATAATTGATTTTTATTAATGTTTGTTTTGTTTTGAAATCTAATTAATTGTAAGAGGATTATTTTCATAGTGTGAACATTGTTTCATTATAAATTTCATTCATTAAATTCATTATATATTTAAGATTATTTAAAATAATAAAAATAAGTGTCTATAACGTATAACTATATATATTATAGATAAATTCAAGATATTAAATGTAAAATAAATAAATAATAATTTGCTTGATAGGAACATTTGTTCATTCCAAACGAGAACAACTAATATTATATTTAATGTGATAAAATAAATCTAACATAATTATATACAATATATGAATACACATAGATTAAAAATATCAAATATAAAATAAATAAATAATAAATTGCTTGATAGGAACATTTATTCATTCCACAAACGAGAACAAATATTATATATACTGTGATTAAGAATATTTAAAAAAATATAATCAAAATAATTAAAATAATTTTATAATATAACTAAATATTATTGTAATATATACATAAATATTAAATATATTAAATATCAAATATCAATAATATTGTTAAATTAAAATTATAATATAATTAAAATATTATACTGTGATTAAGAATATTTAAAAATATAATTAAAATAATTCAAATTATTCTATAATATAACTAAATATATTATTATAATATACACATAAATATTAAATATATTAAATATCAAATATCATTAATATTGTTATAAAATTAAAATTAATAATATAATTAAAAATATTATACTGTGATTAAGAAAATATTTAAAAAAATATAATTAAAATAATTAAAATAATTCTATAATATAACTAAATATTATTATAATATACACATAAATATTAAATATATTAAATATCAAATATAATTCAACGAATAATAAATAACACGATGAGCAAAATGTTGAATAAAACAAACATATTAAATTAATTGGTAACTTTAAAATTAAAATAGGAATGAATCACGTTAGAAAAAAGGCCGAATGTTAGGAGGAAAAAGTAGGAGGGGAGGAGTATATGGTTTAGATGTCGTCTTGGTTGCTATAGTAGTAGATTGTATAGAATAGTAAGCTTGGTATCGCGACTTCGTGCTATGCTTAAATTGGATTCTACTCTCGAAGGAGAAGCCTTGAGAGGTAAAGGGGTTCTCGTGGTCGGCAAACGGAAATCTCTTGGCACTTCCCATGCCATTCCTCCTCTCAGCTCGAATTTCCAATCTGGGTATATTCCGAGTGAACATAGAAGTCGCCATATTTAGGACAGCATCTCTTGCATTAAAGTCGAGATGTTACATGGAAGGAGTCTCTTGAGGGTTTTCCCCTCCCCCTTTCCCTTCTCCCCTTCCCCTCCTCCACTAACACCCCCACATTCCCACCCCTTAGCAGATTCCACCCATCTCATCCTTCATCCGCCCTTTGCATCTTTATTTTCACCCCTAAATCCTCCCCCCTCTTACCCCCACTCTACCACCACCACCCCCACCGCCCCCACCTTCCATTCCAATTCTGATCCAGTGAACATCCCTGGCTACAATTTTCATCCAACCGTTTTTCTTTCTTCTGCTATCGTAAATCGATATGTAATGGTGGATGATGATAAGACCTATCTTTCTTTTTTATTATTATTATTAATATTATAATTATTATTAATATTATTATTATCAAAACATCCAACTAGTTTCAACTATAGTTCAACTAGTCCAACTAGTTCAAAAATAACGTTCAAGAAGAATTTATAACCCGTCCAAATTTCCTGCGATACTGATTTTGATATTTTAATTTCTGGACAAGATAAAAAATCAATTAGTAATGGTGAATGATGATAAGACCTATCTTTCTTTTTATTATTATAATTATAATTATTATTATTATTAATGAAACATCCAACTAGTTCAAAAATAACGTTCAAGAAGAATTTATAACCGTCCAAATTTCCTGTGATACTTATTTTGATATTTTAATTTCTGGACAAGATAAAAAATCAATTAGTAATGGTGGATGATGATAAGACCTATCTTTCTTTTTTATTATTATTATTATTATTATTATTATTAATATTATTATTATTAAAACGTCCAACTAGTTGAAAAATAACGTTCAAGAAGAATTTATAACCCGTTCAAATTTCCTGTGGTACCTATTTTGATATTTTAATTTCTGGATAAGATAAAAAATCAATTAAATTATTATTATCATTTTGCAAAATATTTTCTTAGATTTTTCTATACGTTTCTCTCATCGATATTTAAATATTCGTAGATTCGAAGAAGTTTTTTTTTTTGTTACGTTTTATACTGTTGTGTTGATTATATATATATATAAAAAAAAAAAGAAAGAAGTAAAAAATAAATATGATAAAAATTGTATTAATATCAATACGAAAGGATAAAATTGTTTACGAATATATTCGATGATTCGTGTAAATATGCGAACGTGTATCATTTTCTATTTTCCCTTAGAATAAAGTATTTAGAAAATATGATTTTTGTTATTTACTCATATCTGTTTGGTCGATTGGGTCAAACGGTTCGATTTATTGTTAAACGATTATAACTAATTAGCGGAATAATGATTTTCTCGTTTTATCGTAAAACGTTTCAGTCACGCATCTCAAATATCTATTTAGTCGATGTTATCGATCCCGTTAAACACATTTACGTTATCAACAGCATACTGCGCTACAAACATCGGTTTAACGTGCCGTTTTCAAGTTGTTTGATCATAGCAAATCAATTCCTTTTTTCTATTTACATTTTTAACACCTCTTTATACTTCTATTTATTTCTATACGAAATTAATAATATTATCTACGATCGATAATTTTATTACAATAATAATAATAATAATAATAATAATAATAATAATAATAATAATAATAATAATAATCTTATCAATTATTTGTGTTAATTAAATACTATTCTAATATAAATAATAATAAAGTATCCCACCACCCCATATATTGAACCATTAAAATATTAATCATCTCGTCATTTTTTAACCGAATAAAATATTACTAAAGTATAAAGATTGATATAATAAATAAAATAAAATATAATACGAAATTAATAATATTATCTACGAGATCGATAATTTTATAATAATAATAATAATAATAATAATAATCTTATCAATTATTTGTGTTAATTAAATATTATTCTAATATAAATAATAATAAAGTATCCCACCCCCATATATTGAACCATTAAATATTAATCATCTCGTCATTTTTTAACCAAATAAAATATTATTATAAAAGTATAAAGATTGATATAAAATCTAAATAAAATATAATTAAATATAAACATTAATCTCTCTTTCATATATCTCAGTTATATTTTTGTTTCATTCAATGCTAAACAAAAGAAGAAGAAAAAGAATAAGAAGAAGAAGATGGTGATGATGATGATGAAGGGCATAAAGATAAGAAAAAAAAAAAAAGAGAAAAAAAGAAAAGGTTCGGTAAGGCAGAAGGGTTTCCCTCTCGTCGTCTAAACCCTTCACCATCACCACCACCACCACCACCACCAACAACACCGTTAGTAATCGTTATATAGGTCAGCTGGTCGTCGACATTCTGGGACATTAATTTCAGAAGTGTTTCTATTCACACCCCTCCTAGTAGAAGAGTTCATTGGCCCGTAAGGGCTCTTTTCACAGGGGGTGCCTGGCTCATACGGGGGTGCTGGTAGCAACCTGGTAGTAAGCTCTTTGAAACTGGTTCAGAGCGGTCGTTTAATATTAATGGCAGCATTTGCGACTACGTATGGACGACGTTTAACTAACGAGACCTGGCGATTCGGTAGACGTACTTAGGTACATACGCATACATTCTTACATATATATAGGTACATACCTATACTTGTATATTGTAAACGTTTAGAATATTTCAAAATACTTTACTTTATTTTTTTAATTATTTTTTTTTTTCTTCTTATCTTGTGTTATTTTTTATTTTAATATTTTAATCTGTGTTTTGATTGAAACATTTTGTCTTCCTAGTTTTGATTTACTTTATTTTATTTTTTTATTTTTCTGATGGATTTTTAAAGTGCACGCACCAATCTATTTGATTCTGTAGATGTATTTAAACACATACCCATACATTCTTACATATATATATATATTCTTTTTTATTGATTTATTATTTTATTTTGTTATATTTTTAAAGTGTCGCACCAATCTACCTGACGATTCTGTAAATGTATGTATATATGTAAAAATATTTATATATGTATAAATATATGTAACACATATGCATACATCCTTACATATATATATATACATGTATATACGTACACTTGTATATTGTAAATGTTTAGAATATTTCAAAATACTTTACTATATTTTTAATTATATTTTTTTGTCTTCTTTTCTTGTCTTATTTTTTATTTTAATATTTTAATCTTATGTGTTTTGATTGAAACATTTTGTCTTTCTCATTTTGATTTATTATTTCATTTTCTACTGGATTTTTAAAGTACACGTATCAATCTACCTGACAATACTGTAAATGTATTTAAACACATATGCATACATCCTTACATATGTATACGTATATAAGTATATACGTACACTTGTGTATTGTAGACGTTTAGAATACCTTTAAATACTTTACTGTATTTTTAATTATATTTTTTTGTTTTCTTCTTCCTTGTTTTATTTTCTATTTTAATATTTTAATCTTAGGTGTTTTAATTGAAACATTTTGTCTTGCCAGTTTTGATTTATTATTTTATTTTTTTTTTATTTTCTGATGGATTTTTAAAGTGCATGCACCAATCTACTTGATTCTGTAGATGTATTATATTTAAATACATACGCATACATTCTTACATACATACACATATATATTTACATACGTACACCTGTAAATTGTAGACGTTTAGAATATTTCAAAATACTTTACTATATTTTTAATTATATTTTATCTTCTTCTTTTCTTCTTCTTCTTCATCTTATTTTATTTCTATACATTTATTTAACGTTTCGATTGAAAAATTGTATCTTCCTTAAAAAATTGTTGACGTATTCTTTTGTATTTTATTTTTGGATGGATTTTTAAAAGTGCAGTAGCACGCATGCAACCAATCGATAAAAGCTCGATAATACTAAAAGTTGCTTTAATTGTAACTTTTAAAAGGGATCATTGATGTGCTGAGACCATAGAGAAATGAATTTAGACGAAGCACTCGAAAGCTTTTCGGATCGATTCCAATGTTAACTGTGAGCCCATCGGATAAAACTCTATCTATCTTTCTCTTTGAGTTACTAACACATACACACACACACACATACGTGAACGTTCAGTAAAGTAGTTACATTTTGTGTTAGGTATGTATGTATATACCCGGTATATTACGAGCAGCACATGTTCTCATCGAGATACAAACATTTATAGTAAAGCATAAAGGCAAATGTTTACTCGTTTGAGGATAATTAAATGCTTGCTAATTTTATAATCTACACTGTTATATGATTTTGTTGGGAAATTAATACGATTTGATTGAAGAAATAAAATTAGAGATAATTCATATTTTGTAAAAATATATAGAATGTAAAATATATTTTTTTTCTATTAAAGAATAGAGCTTTTCAATAAAAGAAATGTATTAAAAGAATGTGCAAATAAAAATGCAAATACAATTATAATATTAGTGTACAATATCATAATATAATATTATAATAATATTTATATAATATTAGTACAATTTTAGTGTACAATATTATAATATAATATTATAATAATATTTATATAATATTAGTACAATATTAGTGTACAATATAATATTATCGTATTAGTACAATATTAGTGTACAATATAATCTTATAGTATTAGTACAATATTCTATATAATGTAATATTATAATATTAGTACAATATTATATTGATATTACTGTAATATTATAATATTAGTACAATATTATATAATATAATATTATAATATTAGTACAATATTGTATATAATATAATATCTATATAATATTAGTACAATATTATATAATATTAATATTATAATATTAGTACAATATTGTATTTATATAATATAATATTATAATATTAGTACAATATTATATAATATAATATTATAATAATATTTATATAATATTAGTACAATGTATGCAACCTCTTTAAAAACTTTACAATTTTTACTATTTGGCAAGTGTAAAAGGTAAAATCTTAATAATAATTAAAAACAATATTATTTGTTCTATTCAAATTAACTTGGCTGCATTGTAATATGTAATTCAGTTAATTCATAAAATAATTAATAATAATGTTTGTTATATTTTGTTATGCAAATAATACGCATATTTGTGCGAATGAGTGTACATACATACATACATACATACACATATATATATAATGAATTATAATTAATTATTAAAATATTATTAATTAGATTATCGTTATAATAATATTCTTCTATATAATATAAATGAGAAAATATATAATATAGAAAAGTAATGTATAAAAAGTATAGAACAAGAACACGTATACACGTTCTGTGTAAACAAAGGAATTTGTTAAGAACAAAAATTAAGAATAGAGGGGTTTCTTAAAAGAAAGTCACTCATTATTGAATGTTTTGTTTATACTTGTCTCCCCCTCTTTTTCTATATTCCAATGATGTCACTTTTATTCTATTAAGAACGTATTTGTCGAACTTGTAAACACGTTGACTTCTATGTACGTTGGAAAGGTGTTTCAATGTTTTTGTTTACTTTTCATCTAACCGTTTTCGTACTAACAGTCAGTTGCTTTTCGAACGTCGTATGGAAAGGATATTAGAAACGTATTCAATTAATTTGACGTGTAGTATAACGTATACGTGTTTTATTTTTATGCAAAACGATTTGCATATATGCGCGAGTGTGTGTGTATATGTGTGTATGTGATTAAAAAGATATATTTATAAAGTGAAAAGATGATTCGTTGGATTAAAATTTTTATCTTGCATTAAATCATTTGTTAATTTATTGATCGATAATATTTTTCGTCGTGAGTGTGCGTGTATCCACTTTTTGTTTTAAATTATTATTAAAAACAACGAAGATAACGTGTAGTGAAGGTACTTTTAATTTAGATATTTTATTTTGTGTTTTGTGAGTGAACATTAATCCCAGTGGTGATTCTAATTGCAACGGATATGTGCACATATGTGCGAGTGTATTCATTGTGTTGGTGAGTAATATATGTATTTATATAATACAACAAGAATGAACATTTATAAAGAGAAGAGAACATGCATTCGATTTTAGTTTTTATTTTGCATTGTAGATTATTCGTTAGCTTATTGAACGATATTATTTTTATTCGAATATTTATAAAATACTATAATTGTTTTAATTTTATTAATCCTATTATTTTAATACATCGACGTGTTTAATTTAAATCAATAATTTAGATAACAAAAAGAGAGTTTTTATTTTGCATTAGATTATTCGTTAACTTATTGAACGATATTATTTTTATTCGAATATTCATAAAATACTATAATTGTTTTAATTATATTAATTCTATTATTTTAATACATCGACGTGTTTAATTTGAAACAATAATTTAGATAACAAAAAGAGAGTTTTTATTTTGCATTAGATTATTCGTTAACTTATTGAACGATATTATTTTTATTCGAATATTCATAACATACTATAATTGTTTTAATTATATTAATTCTATTATTTTAATACATCGACGTGTTTAATTTGAATCAATAATTTAGATAACAAAAGAGAGTTTTTTTTTGCATTAGATTATTCGTTAACTTATTGAACGAGATTATTTTATTCGAATATTCATAAAATACTATAATTGTTTTAATTATATTAATTCTATTATTTTAATACATCGACGTGTTTAATTTGAATCAATAATTTATATACAAAAAGAGAGTTTTTATTTTGCATTAGATTATTCGTTAACTTATTGAACGATATTATTTTATTCGAATATTCATAAAATGCTATAATTGTTTTAATTATATTATTATAATTCTATTATTTTAATACATCGACGTGTTTAATTTGAATCAATAATTAGATAACAAAAAGAGAGTTTTTATTTTGCATTAGATTATTCTCGTTAGCTTATTAAACGATATTATTTTATTCGAATATTCATAAAATACTATAATTGTTTAATTATATTAATTCTATTATTTTAATACATCGACGTGTTTAATTTGAAACAATTATTTAAATAACAAATAGAGAGTTTTATTTTACATTAGATTATTCATTAACTTATTGAACGATATTATTTTTATTCGAATATTCATAAAATACTATAATTGTTTGAATATTATTATTTCTATTATTTTAATACATCAACGAGTTTAATTTGAAACAATAATTTAGATAACAAAAAGAGAAGATAACTTTCCTGTAGATATTTTCCGTTTGTTTCTTTTTCTATTTTATATTTTTTCAAATGTAACTTTAACTACCAGTGGTGATCTCTAATCGCAACAGTCGTAAAACAAGACGTTTGTTTTATGAAGTGGAAGGGTCAAGGGTTGGAAAGAGAAAAATAAAAGAGAAAAACCGAGTAAAGGAAGATAGTTTTCATTGCAACGTTAAGAGACTACTAGGATCAGAGCTTTAGGTACGAGAAAACTTTTGGATCTATTCCAAAACGTAAAATGCAACGTTGTGGTGGTACACCTACGTAGGTACAAAATCAAGATTGTAAAAGTCGACGAGTAACTGTCGTAAAATGCAAGACGCAGTTCTAACTCGTTATTAACGTTCTATACAATTTCTTTCAACGCAATATATACCTCCCTCTTTCCCCCCCTCCCACACACACACACATATATATTCACATTTGAACAAACTTTTATATCTTTTATATTTTTTTTTATATTCTTCGTTTTATGTTCTTAAATGAACACACTTAAAATATTAAACGTTTACGTTACCAATATGTTTATATGCGTGTGAATTATTATTTAAATATTTATTTAATAAATATTAAAATAAAATAAATGTATTATTTATTATTGATTTTCTTATAGTATATAATAATATATATATTTAATGTTAATAATTAATAAATATATTAATGTATTATTATATAAAAATTTTTTAACAATAAGTATATATATAATTATTTTTTCAAACACACATACACACCTATATATCGCAAAGGGTGCATACACACATTTGAACAAATTTTTATATCTTTTATATTTTTTTTATATTCTTCGTTTTATATTCTTAAATGAACACACTTGAAATAATAAACGTTTACGTTACCCATATGCGTTTATGCGTGTGAATTGTTATTTAAATATTTATTTAATAAATATAAAAATAAGATAAATGTATTATTTATAATTGATTTTCTTATAGTATATAGTAATATATTTATATTTAATGTTAATAATTAATAAATATATTAATGTATTATTATATAAAAATTTGTTAACAATAAGTATATATATTATTATTTTTTAAAAAGAGATAAAATGTTAGCAATAATGTTTATCAAATTTCAAGTATAAATAACAAGGTGAATTTCGTTGTAGCAGATAACATAACTCGTATCAATGTATATATATAAGCAAGAAGTTTCACACAGTGTACTAGTAAGGGAACTTTAACGTTGCCTTTTAAAAGCAAATAGCTCAAGGCTAATAGTAATCAGACTGCATTTACTAAACCGAAGTTAACTTCGATCCAGTTGGACATTGGTCATTGGCCATTCTTTTACCGACCATTTTAATTCTACGTTAAATAATTTTAATAAAAAAATAAAATATTATATATAAATAATAATAATAATAATAATATAATATTAATATTATTATATTTTTTTTTTGTTTAAACATATGAGTGAAGTATTAATTGTATAAATATATACATATATACATATTTATATAATTTCTATAATTATCATTTTTATTTAATACGAATTTTAATTGTAAGACTTGTTTTATTCTCGACACATTATTTTACAATATAATTATTGAAATTAATAAATAATTCTTTAAGAAAATTGATCACATGATCTTAGGTTGGCAACTAAGTTCCTGCCTTTTTTTTAAAATTTAATTTTAACAATGGAAAAATTACATTATTGATTAATTAATAATTGTCAATATTTATTGAATATTATTTATTAATATTTTTGATTAATAAATTTGATTAATAAACTGATTAATATTGAATATTTATTAATTTATTTTTTTGAAGTTATACTTCTTTTGGCGCGTTGGGGAAAATGTAATGGGGAGTGGATTTTGTTCCGAGCGTCTGGAAAAACGACACCATGAAGTTTGTCGGTATTTACAAAGCGCGGCAAAGCGATTTCAAGTATACGGCATGAAGTTGTCTCTTCTCTTCTTCTTCCCCTTTTCTTCTCAAGCGGGTCACCCATCCAAATACTAATCGTACTCAGCGCCGCTTTACTTAAGTGATCGAAGCGAGAACTAATGCTGTAACCGCGCCATGGCTGTTGTCGCGTGAAGTAATTCGATATATCTCTCTTATATTAGTGTGGACTGATATTTAATTTTGATATTTTCTTTTACTTTTTTTTATTTTTCTTATATATATATATAATTATTATTCTTTTTTTAAGTTATTTTTTTTCTTTGAAGTTTTTTTTGAAGTATTTTTGAGGTTTATTGAGGTTATTGCGGTTATGTTCGTTTTGGTACAGCAAAGAAGTATAACTTCTTACGTGCGTACATAAGTACACACACCAGTTTTTTTATTATTCTTTTTATATATATATTTAAATAATAATTATTTTTTTTTTAGTTATTTTTTTTTAGTTATTTTTTTTCTTTAAGTTTTTTTTTGAGTTATTTTGAGGTTATTGAGGTTATGTTCGTTTTGGACGCAAAGAAGTATAACTTCTTACGTGCGTACATAAGTACGCACACCAGTTTTTTTTCTATATATTCCATTACTTTTTAATTTATCTTATTTTTACAAAATTCTTACTGTGAACTTAGTTGACAATCCAATACAATTATCATCCAATTTTGCTTGTTAATAATATGGAAAAATAGAAATAGGGAGAAGAGGGTGCGAAGGGAAGGGGAATTTAGGTAGATAAAAAGATCGATGCTTTTTCGTTAATATTCAATGTACGTGAAATGTCAAACGTGTACTGCAAACCAAATTCGATGGTATTTCATAATAGCCTGAAGGCTGAGCAAGCACGAAACTAATCTACAAACTCGTTGGAAGCTGATAAGTCAAAACCCGTGTTTAACTTTGGTTCCGACGTTGCCTTCCTAGCAGAGGGTTGTGAGTATAATTAGTGATTATTGAATTTGTGATTTGCAGTTACGATTACATACAGATAAAGATAAAGATAAAGACAGACAGAACGAGAAAGAGAAAGAGAGAGAGATAAGTAGAGAAAAAAATCGTGAAGATCTTCATTATTTTTGTGTTTGTTAACGAACATTTGTTTGTGTTGTTTAAACGAACATTTTCTAATTATTTGTCAATCTTTTAGTGAAATATTTCATTTGATAATAATTCAATATTATACATTCAATTTATACATATATATAAAATTAATAATATTATTATTTTTATTATTTTTTTAATTATTTAATTTTTTTAATTTATTTAATTATTTTTATTATTTTTTTAATTAATATATAATATATATAAAATTAATATTTATATATAATATTAAATTTAATTTTATTAAATATATATATATATATATATGAAA